>NW_015631726.1:480599-551104 GCF_001515625.1 Sinocyclocheilus rhinocerous
TCATCATCATCCAGTCTGTCTGGAATGACATGAAGAAACAGAACAAACTGAGACAGACTAAATTCAGAAGAACTGTGGCAATGTCTCCAAAATGCTTCAAGAAACCTACCTGCGAAGGTACAGTGCTGTTAAAAGTTTTAGGCACTTGTGTAAAAATGCTGTAAAATGAGGATGCTGTCAAAAATAATGTCATAAATAGATTTTCTTTATCACTTAACTTCTATTAACTAAATTAAATCAACATTTGGTGTGACCATCCTTTGCATTTAAAGCAGCTTTTGCCCTAGGTGCACTTGTGCATAGTTTTTCAGGTAGCTTTGCAGGTAGGTTTCTTGAAGCATCTTGTAGATATTGCCATAGTTATTCTGGATTGAGTCTGTCTTAGTTTGTTCTGTTTCTTCATGTCATTAAAAATCTTTAATTAAAAAAAATCAATAATTAAAACATTTAAATTAAATAAAAAATAGATATAATAATACAAAATACATTACATTTTTTAAATGTAGCCACCATTACAGTGTTGTATAAAGTATGCACACACTCATATATACATGCACACATGCATACATTATATATTTTTGTCATTTATTTAATATTACTTATTTAACACACACACACACACACACACACACACATTATATTTAATGTTTTTAATGTAAAAAATATATATGTATATAAATAATATACATAAAAAATGCAAAAAAAATACTTTCTCAGTTTAGTTGCCATTACAGTGTGGAACAAAGTACTTTTTTTGTTATGTACTCATGTTTTCAGTTTGTATGCATGACCGTTGTTTACTTGTGTGTGTTGGTGTGTGTTAGGGATGCATTAAATCCCATCTGCTGCAGCAGTATGTCAGTTTGCTGGTTCTGGGACCCGTGTGGGGCTCTCTGTGCCTGCGAGGGTGAAATTACTCTGTCTCATTGGAGTTCTCAGTGTGAACATGCCATGAACGGCACTCATGCTCATGCAGTGTGAGTCACTGTGTGGAGCGTCTGCATATTATCTGGTGGCAGAGAGGAAAACGCGGCATTTTCCACCTCATATCCCCTGAAGCGCAAGCAGAAAGTCAGAACTTTGTTGCTCTGACCCACCAGAACAGGATACATACTGTAGATAGATGGATAAATAGGGGTACATTTAGACCTGCTATTTGTATTATTTTGCTAAGTTATTGAACATTTTTACATGCATTTCCCAGCATTAATATTATTTAACACTAAATCAAATTAATAACATTGTTAAATGCAATCTTTAGGAAATCTCAAAATAAATAATCTTTTTTTTTTTTATATCATACATTATAATGTTGTGATGCCTAAATTCACTTGTTGCATTTTAAATGGTTGATTTTTAGTGTTTTTATTTCAAAACAGCATACAATTTTAAAAGAATAGTTCACCTAAAAATGAAAATTTGCTGAGACTGTACTCACCCTCAGGCCATCCAAGTTGTAGATGGGTTTATTTCTTCATCGGGACAGATTTGGAGAAATTTAGCATTACGTCACTTGCTCACCAATGGATCGTCTGCAATGAATGGGTGCCGTATGAGAGTCCAAACAGCTGATAAAAACATCACGTCTCCAGTCCATCAATTAATGTCTTGTGAAGTGAAAATATCTGTGTTTTTAAGAAATAAATCCATTATTACAGTGTTTCAACTTAAAATGGTCACTTTTAAACTTAAAACGGCCTAAAAAAGTCTATGCATAATTCCAAAAAACGTATCCTTCATCCATCCATGCAACCTTAGACTGATGCCATCATTGCACCACTACAGTGCTGTTTTATAGGGTAAATGGACACCAGTACACTGGTTAGTATATCCATCTTTTCTCTTCAAGCTTTTCTAGGCTTTCTATCACTCACACAAACAGTCTCAAAAACCAATGGGAATATGGAGTTGTACAGGTTTATCTGGAACCAAAGCTGCAGTCATAAGTACATTATGCTCCATAATAAAGACGTGTTGAAGCAGCTGTGAATGGAGTTAAGCAGAGGTGACTGTTGTGTCAGAGCCGCTGTCAAACGCTGATAACTGGAGCTCTTTATTTAGTTCAAGCCTGTGGAGATGTTCTCTTGTGCCTCCATCAGAGACTTGTGTATGCCCACGAATGGCATACAGAATGATGCACTGAAAATCTATGTCAGGCTTTCTTTATGGCCATAGAGTGTGTGAAGGAGATAAATGCTGTTTCAAAACCTATGGAACCGTGTATGTTCTATAAAGGCAATTTTTTTACCAAGGCATCATATTAAATCAAAAGTTCTGTCATGAAACTCTAGATGGCGCAGACCAATTTGTCTAACTCAATCTGACATAATGACATGATTATCATATGGCGCAGCTGATTGGTTCTTTTTGTATCAGCAGCCAATAAGCTTGCTGCTCAACATTCAAATACTTGGCTAGTGCTTGCTGGAGCAGTTGCAGTGCGCTTCAGAAACCCTCCACCTTCCCCAGCTCCACCTGTATAGATTTGCTGCAGGGTAATTCATGTATCCTATACTGTATATGGGGGTTATGTTACATGCTCACAGCAGCATGTTGTGGGTGTATTGGCAGTAGAAAGTCTCGGTACTTGCTCTGCCGCAGCAGCATAGCAGATCTGTTCCACCAAGACCAAACACATTAACATTGTCATGTACATTATCATGCTAAACCATCAGAGAGTTGTCATGATATAAATTTAAATGTGACTGGTTTTGAATATTAGGTAAAATAACAGATATTGGGTTAAATAATTTTTTTTTATTTGTATTAACTATTAGTTTGAGTTTTATAAAGCAGTACATTTTCAACACCGATAATAAGAAAGGTTTCTTAAGCAGAAAATTAGCATGGAAGGATCATGTGACAATGAAAACTGGAGCTGAAAATTCAAGCATGATAAGCATTCATTTTAAAATAGCATGCCTATGATGGACATACTGGCTGTGTATAGGCAAAGCAAGAGAATTATGGTTTTTGTATTCTATAGGTGTACCATTCAACACTAATGTGTGTGCTGTAATGAAGGCCTGTCTCTGTGGTTTGTCCAGGTGTGTGTGTGTCATACATAGTTCAATGCTGATTGCCGAGGTTGTGATCTCAATAAAGAGCTAATGAGCTCATTCTGTGTGTTAGTAACACATACTCCCATGTGTTCTTCCTCGCACATTTATACAGACAGTTTCTTCATCAGTAACAGCTTTAATTATTATGTATATATTTGGAAGCTAACAGAAGTGTTTCTTTGATCTGATCTGTTTGCAGGTGCTTGTCCCGCTGAGAGACTCCACAGGGCCCTGAAGCCGCCTCCTAAATACGCCACCAATCGTCACTGGAGTACCACCACCTAGACAGGTACCAGCCAATCCCTGCAGTACATCTCTAGCATGACCAATCACAACAGACCTTATTACGGCTCCTCTTACATTAACATGTGGCATAAATGCCATATGAACCACCTCTGATCTTTGATTCATCCCAGTTCACCTCTGTTTTAAGCAGTAGGACCAAATTCCCTTTAAGGCAGTCCACTTGATTGTCATCTTGGTAGGGGATTGTAGGCAATATTACCCAAAAGGCATGCATGGTTGCACACAAATAGCCTATCATCCAGGTAACCTTTGCATACTAGTGATTTCAGAAGTACTAATTCTGTTCTTGCATAATGTTTAGGATGCAAACAGCAATGGACACCCTCAGCCATTGCACTCCACCTCCACATTTTGGTGAAGTGATTCCACAGAGGTGATAGCAGTCGATAATGTGGTGAAATCTGCACCAGTGTGGCCACAAAGGGGGTGCTCATGAGGACCCTTCATAATCATAAAATGACAAATGTGACTTATGGACATCACAGAAATGTTTAAGTGAAAGTCATAAGATTGCAAGTCCATATAAATGGGCCATTTTGGATAGGGCCCTATAAGTCAGGGTGTACAGGATTTTATCAGTCCACTGGGAAACAGTCTCGTGTTTATAAATTCCCAGGCTGCTACAGTGTTGTATCTGATTTCAGATTATTTTGTTCTTAAATGTCATGTAAAAGAAAACAAAGTGTGATTGGTAGCTTTACATGTTTCTCAGACGGCTTTATCCTGTCTGATGTCTATTTTACACTGCACTAATTCTGTGTTTGTTGGATCAGTGTGAACCAGCCCTGAAAAGCTGATTCTTAAAAAAAAAAAAAAAAATCTGGGTTACAGTGAGACACTTACAATGGAAGTGAACTATTTCAGTGTTCTTTTTGGTATTATTTATATACTATAATATATATATACAGTATATATAAAATAAATATATATATATATATAATATATATATATATTTATATATTTTATTATATATTTTATTCAAGTTTTTTGTTTTCATTGAACAAAAGCGATATTTAATAGTTTTAGCTTGTTAATAATAACAGCATAGCCACAAGACATAAACAGCATGAATATAAACATATTAACCTTTTTCTTGTAAAGCTATATCCAATTTTACAACTTCATTGCCATGACCGTTGCCAACCTCAAAAACCCTAAAACCACTGTAAAAAATTATAAAGCTTCAAATTTGTGATTTTAAATCCTCTGAATATGGGCCCTATTCACTGACATTTAATTTCCTCACTGGGCACGAGTTGATTTTAATTTTTTAAAATTTTTTTGTGGTAATCAACATCATGCCACAAATGTTGTCGATTGTACTGAACCTGGAATATTCTTTCAAGCGGCCGGCTGCAATGTGGAGTAGACTATGATTATCAGAAGTCTGGCTTCACGAAACTGCCTCAGATCTCTATCCAAAAACCTTGTAACCCTGAAATGTAATACAGTTTGTGTTGTAGTTACAGTAGCAGATTGAGGTGGAGAGAATGTTTTAAGTCTCAGCACACAGGAGCTGTGAGTGGGTTGAGCGGTAGGCAGAGAGCCCTTCAAGCTGCTGATGAGCATGACGCACACCCGCGAAATACCAAAACAAAAGCCAGTTAATAAGCAGTGCTTTGCTTTTCTCTCTGCTTCTGTTTTCAAGCGAAGCTGCAGCAGAAGAGCTTTTCATTAGCCTTCCTCTCCCTGCTTTTGAATGCACTTTGGGCCCTCTGAGAGATGGAAAAAGGCGAAGGCTCTTCCGATCGGTCTAATGAATGTTTACACGTTCGTGTTGATGGGTAGGACGTGGCTTGGCGGGTCGATGTTTACGTGTGCGGACGCCCACACAGAGACGTGTGAAAGAGATGAGATTCCTGTCATGTTTTTCTCCCTCAGTTGACTAAAACACGTGCAGCTGTTTAATTTTATAGATGTTTGCACATATGTGTCTGAGTATTTACATGTTGAAATGCGCGCATGATCGTTTACAGAATGCATGTGACTAATCTTCTGCAATAAAAAAAAAGATTAGCAAAACGCTAATCTTGTAATATTTTGGATTAAGCCATCAGTTTTTTGATTTTATGAGTCAGCCATGAGTCACACATTAGAGGATATTCCAGCGATTGTATCATGCTGTGTGAATGAAGATTTGAAACTAATTTGGCATCTATACACAACATAATTTAATAACTCTTTCTTCCTTTCTCCGTTTTCGCTAGTGTATAACCCTCACCACCGCACTAGCATCCATATCAAGACCGTAGGCAGTGCAGAGCAGTGTATAGTGTCACGACCACACTTATGCAAGCTTGTTTTTAACAGGTTTCACAGCAGATGTGTAATCTAGCCTGCAGGCTGTAATTGCATGTGTAAGATGCTAAAGCAGTATCATTCGTATCGCAGATTCGAACAATCCCACTGTGAATTTTTAAACTACTCGAGCTCCCGCAGCAAACAATAATAATTTTACATTTTAAAACTAGAGGAAAGCCAGAGGGAAAACAAAATAATAAGACACAGAAAGACACTTGTCACTCTCCTGTGATGAGTCGTATGCAAGTTATAGATGAGTGATGTTACTGTTAGTCAATAAATCCCAAAGGAATGTGCAGGATTCTAATGGAATTATCTTAAAGCATTCAAAGAAGCATAAAGGATCCTTTAAACATCTGCTAATTCTGTACAAAATTCTGTACAAATACACTGGAAATGGGACTTTAAGATTAAAAAGGATTTTAGTTGTTTGGTTATCCCATTAGGATCCTCAAGGTAGACATGAAATGACATTCAGAACCCATTTTAACTTCTGTAATTTGATGTATTTCCAAGTGGGACTAAGGATTACATATGAATATTTAGGACTTAATTTGATCTATAGAGGAGTTTATTGGATTGTGAAAAGTGGGATTTGCTTATCAAAATTTAGCCAGACCAGAATGTAGTTTACAGTGGATTGTGAAGGTCCCAAAACAGTGACAGCAGGTGATACACAAACTTTTGAAATGTTTTGAGTGAAAAAGTTTACTTGAGAGCATCTAGATACAGTTTATCTCGGTTAGACTGTTTGCTATTGTTGATGCAACTTACACTATTTACATTAATCAGCATTAAATTAGTGTGTACTTAATGGCAATATTTAAGAATAGGTGCATTACCTACAACAGTACTCTAAAATAATGCCAAAAATGCTGATAGGCTATTGGTTAATAATTTTTCCCACCTGCATGGTCTATATGACATCAGCCGAAACAAACAAACAAAAAAAAAGTTTCAGAAATGGAGTTTGTGTTCAATACACATTTTTTTCTTTGCACAATGAAGTGCAGGATGAATCAGACCAAAAATTGATGATTTACTATATAGTCTTGAGAAAAGATACAGATGCCAATCTTCCAAAAACCTGGTCCTAAAAGACACTGACACTGTGGGTAAGCCTTCTCCACACAGTGTAGAAACACGAGAAATGTTTGACAGGATATTGAATGTCCAGTTTGGTAGATTGAACTTCTCACAGATACTGTGACAGTCTTGAGTAAATAATTCAAGAGGAAACGGTACTTCAGCTGTGTTTCAATGGAACATGATGTATCACTCTTTATGCTGCCCGCTCCTCTTTGGATGACAGGCAGCCTCTTTATATAAATAAAACCCACAGGTTTATGTTCACCTCTTCCTGTAGCAAATAAAAAGACCCATAAAAACCTGTATCAGTGTCCACGTTTTGCAACACTGTGCAGTAACACCCGAGGACAGTTCTCAGTCCACATCTAACATAGTCCAGTTGCTGTTCTGTCTCCCTTTTGGAGTGTGTATGTGTGATCTGAGAGCTCTGCAATGCAGCTGCAGTGGAGTGAGCTAGGTATCCATATGGAGAGAGGAAGAGTGGGGGGAGGAATGAAGGATAATACCTATTTAACCTGCAGTTAGCAGCAACTGCCAGCATACTCTTGATGTAGATTACTTTGATACATGTAGATTCTTTAGTGCTTGTCTTGGCAAGCTGAGTGTTTTTAACCACTTGATTTGGAATTTGGCACAAACCCATGCATTAACAGCGATGCATGTGATCTGGCTGACAGTTCTGACTTTTAAGGTCCAACAGTACTGCACTGACATCACCCTGCAAAGGTATACCTTTGTACCTCATCTACTTCTAAAGGATGCATATTAATACCTTCAAGGGACAGTTCACTCAAAAATTAAAATTTTGTCATCATTTGTTCACCATCACTTTCTTTTACATACAGTGTGTTCATTGTTGTTTTTGACCCCATTGACTTTAATTATATTGACAAATGCAGTAATTTCTTCTGTTCCACAGATGAAAAAAAAGCCATACAGAATTGAAATGACATGATGGTGAATAAATGATGCCAGAATGTTTATTTTCGGGTAAACAATCCTTTTAGGAGTACATATTAGTACCATTTAAGGGTACTGTCCTGTCCCAGTGACAAATATTGCACCCCTGAAGTTTTTTTTTCTTCAAGTTTGTTGTTCTCAATTTGTCCATTTGAATCACTTTTAAACATTTTGTCAGCTGCAAAATGGAGGTTTGCGGTGATACAAGAACAATTTTGAGTTTTCCAACAAACCTTTAAATGAACAGTTCTTAAAAAAGAAAATTTTTGATTCTTAATTCTGGAATGTACTATACAACTTTTAAAATCAAAAATATTTTAAAACACTAGGCATCATACACGATTTTGTAAATGGTTGCAGAGAAAGTTGGCCAACATACACTAAATGAATGAGGATCACACATAAACAGACTTTTCAAATCATGCTGAAAACAACTTCCGTGTGACTCATTGGTAGGAGACACATGACAAATGAAAACAATGTGTGTTCTAAAATCAGCTCAAAGTATCAAGCCTGATTGATATCCTCTAACTTATTAAAATCAAAGTCTGAATCACTTTGTGATTTTCTGTGAATTGTGAATGGTCCAAAATCTACAGACTGGCTCTGACTAGTGTCAAATCTTTGCATAAGTCATGAAGTGTATTCACTCCTTGTGTATTCAATCCTTCTTGATTTAAGAATTGTTTGATATTTTGGCTGGAAACAAGACAAAAGATCTAAGTAAGAAAAGCATTTTTTGCAGTGTTCCAGGTTTTACAGAACATTCTTATAATCTGAAGAATTCTTTTTATTATTATAGAAGAACTTTTTATGCAATGGAAAGGTTCCATGGATGTTAAAATTCTCCATGGAACCACCAACACCAGGAAAGAACCTTTATTTTTAAGAATGTCGGAATTAGTGAATGCACCCTATGTGCATTTCCATATTGATTTCATGCATTTCCATATGAATTCTACTGCATATTTTGCTTGCATATTTGTTATGTGCTTGAATAGCTTTGACATGGTGTACAAAAGGGTTTAAACAAGGGTTTAAGTGAGGATTTCTACTGTCGTGTGGGTTCGGATTTAATGTTCATCCAGACGCAATTGCTTTTTTCGTTTATTCAAATAGTGTTTACTGTCAGTACAAGCCACATTCCAAGGATTAATCCCAGCCGCGGTGGTGCGCCTATTCAAATTTGGGATCTATCACAAGTTATTTTGAACTTTCGGAATAGAAAAGTTAAAGTCTTGAATGTCAGTGCAAATGTTCATCTTCTTCTGGGGCAATTTAATGCCATCCCCAGTAGGGAGTTCTGACAGCATGAACAAAAGTCCTACCAAAACAGTTCGGGGCTTTGACTTCACAGCTTCACAGACACCCCTAAAGGTTGCAGGGTTTGGATAGGGTGCTCATATCACACTGTCTGCTCAGGGACGTGTGAGTGCCAGGGGCGTAGATGTCTGCCAACTGGCTCTGGTTCACCCAGGGAGAGTTTGAGATTTTTTTCCTGCTTCCCTTTCTGGGAAAAAAGAAGGTCAGAGCTGTCACTTCCATCTGGGTTGAAAGAAATGGCTCGTCCGACTGCCATCCTCTCTCAGCCAATTAGAGCGTGCTCCTAAGCGCCACACTTCATCCACCAATCACAGCTGGGTCTGCGTGGGGGGCATGGGGTTCAATTTTGGCATGGCACCAGCTACAGGCGGATTATAAGCTACAAGTTGGGCTTCTCTTTATTTACTGTGACAACTGCATCAGCGGATGATATGAATCATCTAGGTTCAAATTTATTAACTGTTTTTCAAGTTTGCTCAAGAGTCAAATTTGACCCCATAGGTACTTGGTACAGTAGTCGATTTAATTTGTACGCAGTTGCTAAAAAGCATTTGTAGACTGGCTCAACAGTCAAAAAGTTAGTCTGAATTCATACTGAAAAGCAAAAAGTGCTTTTAAAGGAAGTGGATGTGAAAATGTAATGTGAAAAGTGCATGTTTTTGATGTCCTCATGTTTTTGTTCTATTTTTAGAAGTAACACTTAGTTTGGGGGTTGTCTGAGGACAGTGTAACAGCTTGTCCTGTTCTTGACTTAATCTCTGTGCTGGGGTCCAGCAGACAGGTTGGTTTCCTGTGGTGCTTATTTCCCAGAATGCACCACAAAGCTCACACCGGGGGATATGTGATGATCAACCCAGTTTCTGCAGAAGTTAACTTCCATGCATTAGCCCGGCCGGCCGAGAACGGAGAAAGTGATGTGGCTGTCTTTTCATAGACGTCCACTTCATCAGCAATCCATCCATCTCTCTTTGCTTGTACAGGAAGTGGCCCTGCAGTGCTGCGACAGCTGAGAGTAAATTCAAATACGCAGAGTCATAAACAGATGCTTGTGATGCTGTTTTCTCTATTCCAGCTCAGTTTTTGTGGATTTATAATGGATTTGTGGAGAATAAACAAATGACATATGGCTTTAGTTTGATCTGAATTGTGGAATCAGATGCAGCTCAATTGTTTGAGTTATGTTAATTTTTGTTAGCTTTGGCAAAATCAGTTTTAACGTAAATCTGTTCAATCGTGGGTATCTTGGAAACGCCCTGGCCAGCTGCTTTTTGTCTAGGCAGTGGTTATAGAAGTATAGCTCCTATCTGTTTGTATGGGGAAAGGCTGAAATCTCTCCAAAACTGTTGGCTAAACATCAAATTGGTAATAAAATCGGACTAAAATATTATGCATTTTGCTTCTAAAGCTGAAATCATTTCAGGTCAGTCCTGCCAATAGAATGCTGCAGTGATGATGTATTTTTGTAAGCCAACCCAGAAGTAGTCATGGTCCCTGGTCCCCTCGACAAAAACCCAACAGAATTTTTCATAAAGTAAGCTCGTTTGTTCATCATGACAGTCTTCACAAATGAACACAAGTTGAATAAAATGTGAGACTACTTTGTGCTTATTTTAACCACAGACCTTTTAGCACTTAAGCAAAAATCTATTAAAAATTTCATTGACTTTATGACGATAGAACAGGAAGTGCTAAAATGTTAACTTTTGGCCTACAAAAATGTTTCTAGAGCCACAAGACAATGGTCCTTGGGCTAAAAGGCAGGGCATTGTTTCTTACTACTTTTCACTTTTCCTCTGCTCTATTTTGTTTCCTAATCTAACTTTATAATAGACCTGGTACTGTATACTGTGAATATTGTTGGCTCTGTGACAGATTGCTTATGCTCATCTATTGGAAGTTGCTTTGGATAAAAACATCTGCTAAATGCATAGATGTAAATGTTTTGCTGCGTTGAAAGGTTTCTCCCATTCATTTTCTACAAGTGGTCCATTTGCTGCTAGTCTTTGGCTCCAGTAAGTCATCACAGTTGTTTGGGGAGCAGTACTCTGGACCTGCCTTCTGCATCTTTGCTGGTAGGTCGGATTTGTTGGCTGGCCTCACGCCTGGTACTTTCACAGTGCCCAGCATACGTTCTCTAGATCAAGATCATCAGAAGCCTGGCGCTCAGACAGGTACTGTGCCCAGTGTACTTCACCTGCTGTCGCTTCAGTGTCTATTCAAACCCCCTCAAGCTTATTGAGTATTACTGCCATTTCCGTCCACCAGAGTGTGCTGTTTTTCAGATAAATATTTCACTGATGCTGGTACTGTAATGTGCTCAGTTTATGCCTTGTTGCAGTGAGATTTACAAAATTGTGTATTTGTGAGTGTGCCAGTGTAGCTAAAGGATTGATGCTGGTCTAAAAGTGACCTTGATCATGTACAGACTGCGAGGTGAGAGAGAAAGAGAGAGTGACATTGAGCTGACCTGTTTACTGTTTTTTTCTATGAGGAGTGCTTTCTCTGAATCCGACATTGCCAAATAAAAAGAGAGTCCTTGTCAGTCTGCAATAAATAACTCAAGTCTCTAAAGAAGAGGTCTTCGGTTGTTGTGAATGTCCTTGTCTTTCTCTGTCACTTTTGGAGACACTTTCACAGATACAGTGATTTGCAGAGACAAAGTCATTTATTTTTAGTGTGATTTGGTGACATGAGATGACATGACCAGCAGTGGTCATTGGGGATATGATGGGGGGGGTGTCCTGTGATGGAAGAAAATTTAGAAATTTTGATTTTATGCAAATGATTTGGTACTACCAATGAGAGTGAAGACAAATAATAGCACATTCATCCATCCATCCATCCATCCATCTTTATGTCTGTCTGTCTGTCATTTCATTCAATAAATCATTTTGGTAATGCTTTACAGTAAGGTTAGTTTTTTTTATCATAAACTAAAAAATAACAATATTTTGATTGCATTTACTAATGTCAATGTTAATTTCTATAAGTACTAATGCATTTCATTTTGTATAAATAACAATACATTTACTAATGCTAATTAAATGAGCTTTAATTTAAAGTAATATTTATTTATTTATTTTCCTAGTGAAGCTTGCCTGTTTAAAAAGTAATCTCCTCAATGCTAGCATGTTGTGGTTGATTGCATGTTGCTATGTGGTTGCTAATCAATTTATTGGCCCAAGTCAAGAGTCCACCCTCCAATTTTTATTTATTTTTTGACTGGTGCCATGTTTTACAGTTTGAGCTGTGTTTTTAAACATTCAGGATTTTCTTTTCATATATTTTCAAACTTTTTGAAATAGTTTTCAACACTTTTGGTGTAGAGTGCCAGTGGGAGTGCTGCATTAGATTGAATTTTTAGTGCTAGGTTTAATGCTTTCCCACGATTCCCCAGTTAATCAAGGTCTCAGCGGGGTTCTTTCATGACTACGGCACCACCGATACCCAGCAAGCTATCAGACTGTAATCACAGTGTATCTGGCCTTCAGCAGATAAGTTTGCTGTGAGACGATTAGAAATTTAGCATATATGACAGTGATGATATGGATGAGTCACTTGTGTCAGTCTTTGGCATTGCCCTTGGCCATTGCAGCTGACTTTACAAGTTCAATTAAGCTAAATGTCTTACATCTGAGAATTAATGTCACTAATCTGCAACATTACCGTACATTCAGAACATCTGTATATCTTAAAGGTGCTGTAAATGCTTTTGTTTTAAATGCAACACATAAGAAGTCCCATTCTAACCAAAAAAGGGCAAAAAGGTCAAAACCATTACAATCAGAAATAGGAAAACAGCTAAAATGTTACATTTAATTTAAAAAAGATTTTATTTGTATTATTTTTGTATTATTTTTATCCTTTATTTTTTATATTTTTATGTGTGTTTATATATATATATATATATATATATATATAATATTTACACATTTTTATATTTTATTTACTATTTTTTTAGGCAAATTCTTGTCACTTAATATGGCTTCAATGTAAGTCTGTGGGTTATTTTGCCCAACTTGTGGTCTACTTAGTAATATCACACCCCTCCTCATCAAACCAAATAATTTTATGTAATTTTACATGCTGAAATGCAATACTTAGTATTTGGTGATTTGGCCAAATCCCTATGTAACCCTATATATGAGCAAAGTGATGCTTGCCTTAGCTACATCAGTAAATTAAAGTAACATAATACCTAATTTTGGATTACATAGCCTTTTCCTTCCACCAGGAATCATAGGGTTTTGCTTAGGAGTTACTCTGTGCAATCAGGCAGAAACTTTTCCTATAATCAACCAGTTGCAATAATCCTAAAGGCCTCGAGAAAGACCCTTAGTAACACCGAGTGAGGGATTGAGATTGAAAGGGAGCGAGAGGGAAGGAAGGCGTCCTCCCTCGAGGAGTTACTGTCAGTCAGAGAGAAGGAATGAGTCGTGGCTGATCAAAGCCTCCATTAGCAGCACAGACACCAGCACACACTCAACATCCCCACTGAGCAATTAAGGTATCATGAACATCTCTGGTGGCCCAAAGTCATCTGAAAATCCACTTCAGGGCGAAACTGAGAGAGAGAGAGAGTGGGCGAGAGATAGAGGGCAGAGTTCTGACACGAACGGATACTACAAATTAAGATTTACAAGCTACTGCTGTACTTTAAAACTTCAGCTTTAATTGCTGGCACACTGCAATGCCTGTCTCGCCCTCTTTTTATCATTCTTTCTTTCTTATTTATGAAGGGTAAATGCCCTTGTTGTGGATATATTGTATGCTCATGTACCTTGCATAGCCGACAGGAGACTGTGACATTTGCTATAACCCACCAAATTCAGTGGAAACACATGTTCTGTCAAGTGTATCATCAAAATACAGGCTGCTCTTCCGTCCTTCACCCTCATTTTTCATATATGTTGTGACAGGTGAGGAAGATGTGAAGAAAGTGCATTTCACATTGACACGCTGCTGTCCTTTTTCAAAGAATCTGCTGTCAGAGTGTGTTTTTTCAATGTAGTGCAAATCATATATGGCACCTACCAATGTTGTCTGGTCCTGTTTGCAGCTTAACAATCACCTCTGTAGGAAGGAAGGGACTGACGTGTAAAGTTAATAACCAGTTTTTGTTTTTATGTGTTGTTTAGGGATAGGTTAATTGGAAATGGATTATACCAATATAATGTACTGGCATGGAAAAATTCAAGTGATGGTATAGCAGTCCTGGTTATAAGGAAAACGAATAACAGCATCTCTTTATCATCTTAAAATTGTACTCAGTATTTGATAGGACTGCTCAATTTTGCAATTGTTTACACAATTTTCTTTGTATATTTGTAATGATTTTAAAATAATTTAAAACATTGCTTATACTTAATAATATATATTTTATATAACATTTAATTATAATATTACATTATACAAGTGTTAATAATTTAGTGCTGTCAAACGATTAATCGCGATTAATCGCATCCAAAATAAAAGTTTTTGTTCACATAATATATGTGTGTATACTGTGTGTATTTATTATGTATATATAAATACACACACATGCATGTATATATTTAAGAAAAATATGTTATGTTTATATAATAAATATATTTATATATAATATAAATTATATGACTATAAATATATACATGTAAATATTTCCCAATTCTATACTGTATGTGTGTGCTTTTATATATTCATAATAAATATACACAGTAAACATACATATATTATGTGAACAAAAACATTTATTTTGGATGCGATTAATCATGATTAATCGTTTGACAGCACTAATTATTACATATACTGTTCAAAGGTTTGGGGTTGGTAAGGTTTGGTAAAGCTACATTTTTATGATCAAAATACTGTAAAAACTGTAACATTGTGAAATATTATTACAGATTAAAATAACTGTCTTCTATTTTAATATATTTTAAAATGTAATTTATTCCTGTAATGGCAAAACTGAATTTTCAGCAGCCATTTCTTCAGTCTTCAATGTCACATGATCCTTCAGAAATAATTCTAATATGCTGATTTGGTGCCCAAGAAACATTTCTTATTATTATCAATGTTGAAAACAGTTGTGCTGCCTAATATTTTTGTGGTAACCATGATATGTCTTTTTTTCAGGATTCTTTGATGAAAAGAAAGTTCAAAATAACAGTGTTTATTTTTAAACCAAAACCTTTTGTTACATTACAAATGTTTTTATAAATATACTGTCAATTTTGATCAATTTAATGCTTTCTTTGTTGACTTAAAGTATTAATTTATTTAAAAAAAAATCTTACTATATATAATATGCTAAATAATAAATTCTCTGAATTTAACATGTCATGTGATCAGGTCATAATATACTATAATATTGTCTATCTTTATTGTTCTCTGACACTTTTACATGAGTAGATGATGAATCTTGATCGACTTTAAATATCCAGTGGCATTCTGTTCAGTCAGCGTATTAACATTAAGCATTTTTCTGATCATTCAGGAGTAAGGAGTGACCCCTTCACCTCTGGTTCAGATGGCAGACGGTCGGCAGCCCGAGGACAGCGGCCCCCAGTGGTCATCTCCGGGAGCCCAGGGCTCATCCTCCCCAGGTGGGCATGGAGAGAACGGCTTCTCTTCTACCTACAGGACTTGCCAGCCTGGCAGTGCCCACGCTGGTTCTGCCGCCTCCTACGCCAAAGAGAACGGCTTCAACGGAGACCTCACCTCTGGACACGCTGTGACTGCTGGTGAGAAGCAGAAAATGCCTTTCACATGAGCTTCTGTCCACAGGAAACCCTATGACTAATAATTGCTAGATGATTAGCTTTTGACTTCAGAATTTTTACACAGCAATTGAAGTGAAAGTTGTTAAGGATTTCCTTTCCAAGTTGTCATATGATAGAGGTCAAATAGTCTCGTCTAGGCAGACGTGTGACTTGCGGCGTAGCGTCTGGTCCTTATTGCTGTTATTTCTGGCCAAGAATTGCCCAGTTAGACAGGAAGAGGCTGCAAGACTGTGAGTGTATGTATATATATCTGAGTTTGTATATATATATATATATATATATATTAGTGCTGTCAAATGATTAATCGCGATTAATCGCATCCAAAATAAAAGTTTTTGTTTACATAATATATGTGTGTGTACTGTGTATATTTATTATGTGTATATATATGTAAGGGAAACAGGTCAAAGGGAATTATTTTTGATTTTATAGGGAATTTGGACAGAATCGCTGTTTTATGGCTGATCAACTGAATAGGCCAGCGATTCACTGAATGGGCCGTACAACATCAACTCTGCATGGATATTAATATCCAAAATATAGTGAAAACACTATTTATTAGCACAATAACAAGATCTAATCTAATCTACACATAAACATACGCACTCATACATTCACACAAGTTGCAGAAAGATGCGTTACTTGTTTAGGGGGTTCCATTGTTGTCATCATTGCAGAAAGGGGTTTCCCGAGGTTGCTGATTGGCTGGAAGTTCAGTAGTCGTTGAAGTGACATCTTGGGAAGCCAATGATTGGGCGTTGGCTGAAGATGCAGAGTTGTGGGCTGGTTGAAGTTTTGAGCCGGTCAGAGTCTCGAGGTGAACTCGGAGACAAAACTGAACTCAGAACACGAAACGAAAAGAAAAGAAACTAAAGTAAAAGAAAGAAAAGGGTAAAGTTTGACGAGACTAGGTGACGTTTCTCCTCATGGTTTTAGAGGAGCTGCTGGCATTCAAGCCAGAGCACGCTGGAACGGCGCTCGAAGAATTCACGGGCAAAAGGCATGGCTAAAAGCATAAATCAAAAAGCAATGACTAAAAAAATGGAGGCAAAAAGCATAATTTGATGGTGTCCTGAGTATTTAAACCGGGCTGTTAGACACATCCCAAATGGTGTCTTGACCAGTTAGACATTGTCTTAGCTTGGGGTGTTGCTATGTTTCTCCTCCCAATATGTTATCTTATCTATGTTATCTTATCAGTCCGAATTTTCCCGCTCTTGCAGAGTATAATTTGGGCATGATTTCTATAACAAGAATATAATACATTTTACAAAGTACTGATTCATAGAAACATTTTAAAGCATGAAAAGTCAAACTCATACATACCCAACATGAATATAATCCTATAAACTGTTCAATAGTTATTCAAAATACATACACAATAAGTGATTAGGACATGATAGTCAAATGTGTGGGTTACATACATGATATAGAGTTATGCATAGAAGTGAAAGTTGCTCATAAGTCCTTTTAGCATCATTTTGGTGCATATATACATGTAAAGGCAGTCTCTCTGCCATTCTGTGAACGTGAGGGTGTGTTCTG
Source organism: Sinocyclocheilus rhinocerous (assembly GCF_001515625.1). Taxonomy (NCBI): domain Eukaryota; kingdom Metazoa; phylum Chordata; class Actinopteri; order Cypriniformes; family Cyprinidae; genus Sinocyclocheilus; species Sinocyclocheilus rhinocerous. The sequence continues at coordinate 497,947 of NW_015631726.1, forward strand.
TGAGAAACAGAGGTCAAAAGGAGACTAGAAGGAATCTCAGTCTGGTTCTTGTCTCCTAGGTGGGGGGGAAGTCAATCCGAAGAAAGTCTTTAGCTTCATGCTGTGCATCTCTTTGACCATCAATCTTGGTTACTTGCCCTAAATTGGAATAACTCCTTCCTGAGTTGGAACTATCAATAAGTGTTCTTTTGTTTTAATGCTGTGAGCTGCTCAAAACTGCTAGTTGGTGGACTTGCTTCAGACTTGTGGCGCCAGGGTATCGTGGACAGATTTATGACGTTGTCTTGTTATCCTGGGCCTCTTTGTGGAATTTGACTTTTTGGGTTGTTCAGCACCAATCTGATTGAATCTTAATTTGTCTGATTCGCTCTGATACCCTACATATAATTACACACACATGCATGTATATATTTAAGAAAAAAAAAAAAAATAACTACAATAATAGACCAGCATGGAGAAAAAAATAATATCATGTGAGTCTTTTTGAGTGGATAATCAGATTGAAACTGTTGATTACAGCTTTGATTTTTTGTGCAATGTGCACAGATCAGACAGACAGTGTGTCCACTGGGTATGCCATCTGAGGCTGGAACTAGAGGTCAAGATCAAAAGCAAAAAAAAATTGTATCCCATTATTTTAAATTATTATTAAAAATTATTATAATACATTTATTTTATTTTTTTTGCATGAGTGAGGGCGTAATATGTTTACAAACTTGCTGGAGTCTCAACATGACTGAAATGTTATAATAGATGTAATAGTTATAATAGATACTGTAGTTCAGAGCAGCCAAACTACATATTATCCACAGATGGTTTATCTTAATATTTCGTAAAAAATAACATAAGCTCCCTGCGTTCCATCGTGCATGACAGCTATTAATGTAAAGTGAAAGGAAAGACATAATTAGCCAAGAGTGAACAATTATGTCTGGTTTTTCCCATTGCAATGATAGACTAGGGTTAATAACAGTGTGTTGCAATTTTAAAAGTCATGGTGTCATACACTTGCACTTATATCTCCAAAGCAGTTTAATCTTGTTTTTGGAGACCAGAGAGTATAGACGACTCTGGCATGAGGAAGTAAGTTAGGCCAGAGCTTTTCTGTCTGGGTATTTGTGAGGCCTCAGGGGTGTACGAGGAAGAAAATGAGGTGGCGCTTCTCTCATGTCAGCACAAAAAATGTAAAAGGAAAGATTGCAGGGATGCTGAACAAAGGTCTGGCAGAGTAAATTGCAGGGGAGCAGCTGCCATGGCAACCCTCTGATAGTGAGAGCTGCTGCTGTGAACCTGCGCGGGGGGAGGGAGTGCTGCTGTTAATTACCCCTCTAATGATGGATCATAAATGCCTATTACACACACACACACAAACAATACCGGTGTTGCTGTACATTTGTAAGGGTACATGTACACACAGGCACAACAACAAGGAATTTTACAAATGTTTCACCCCAAAATCAATGTTCCAAAAATTTCCAAAAAGTTTTTTTTCTCTAAAGAAATCAATACTTTTATTCAACAAGTATATATTAAATTAATCAAAAGTAATAGTAAAGACATTTGTAAATTTACAAAAGATTTCTATTTCAATTAAATCATGTTCTTTTGAAATTTCTATTAATCAAAGAATGCTGAAAAAACAAACATAGTAAGCAGCACAACTATTTTCAACATTTATAATAGTAAGAAATGTTTCTTGAGCAAAAAAAAATCAGCATTTTATAATGATTTCTGAAGGATCATTTTACACTGAAGACTGGAGTAATGGCTGCTGAAAATTCAGCTTTGTCATCATAGGAATACATTATATATTAAAACAGAAAACTGTCATTTTTAATTGTAATAGTATTTCACAATATTACTTTTTATTTTTTGATCAAATGAATCTAGCCTTGGTGAGCATAACAGATTTCTTTCAATAACATTGAAAAACCTTGCCAGCTATAAACTTTTGAATGGTAGTGCATGCATAACATTCTTATGTTATGAATATTAAGATGAATTAGCTTTGTCCTGTATAATTAATCGCACAGATTTTACCCCAAAAGCACGTTAATGTTTTTCATACTACAGTAGGCTGCTGACAACTCTTAATTCTAATGAAATTAATGCAGTTTTAATGCTTAAATATATTCTTTATAGTGTTAATACAATTATAGGCCTATCCATATGACCTTCTGTCATATGGATTGCGCTGATGTTAGAATTCGCATAGGGTGGGAGGGGTTGTGCAGAGGCATTCTGGGAGTCCAGTCAGGGCTAGAACAGACACATCAGCAGAAATGTTGATGTTAAAATTTGTAGATGAAGAGTTAGATGGACATATGAAGAGACAGATGCATCGTTCTTGTTTTTGTTTTTAGGAATAATGGCATCTATTGTACTTTATCCTTGTCACCTGACCATGACTGGGTGGGTCAAGTTTCTGATAATCAAACAGGTGCCATTTACTGTGCAATTTGGATTCATTTGTCTGTGTGATGTAAAAAGTTGCAGAGCGAGTCATTTTCATAACTTAGTTTTACTAACGGCTCTTTTCTGAGTTATGAAAGTTACAGTGTTTTCATAGTACATCAAGTTATTTCATCTTAAAAGATCAAGGAGAATGTGATTCCTTAGGACTTAAAACAACCTGCACAGCCTTTTTCTGAAGAATTTGTCTGGACATGATCAGGATCCCGTTGGAAATCTCCCATATTTTAAGAATATTGTTAGAAATCCATTTATTTTATATTCACAGCATCCATTTTTTCCAGATACTGCTCCCATCATGTACAGTTTACTCTTACTCACCGCTGATAGTTAAGTATACAGTAGGCAACGTATCATATGTTTTTCTTAGCAGTTTTATGTGTTTATAAAATCCCTGTGCTTTCCAGTAATCTCTGTCCTCTGTATAAATCATCACAGTTCCCTTGCCACCTCCATAAATACTTAATACAACGTAAAGCTGGGCAGAAAGCATCACCGCACCGATCCCTGACAGTGAGTGATTGAAATGGACTTCCCAACTCTAATGCTAAAGATCCTTCAGCCAGGGTTGTGTGTTAACATCGCTCATGCGTTTCTCATTAACAAACCTGCCATTATAAATCACTGTGAGCCAAGAGAACAACTTGTTTCTTTTGCTTGCGTCTATGTGTTTAATTAATGATTCCGGGTTGTGTTTTCATATTTCAGCACAGAGTTCACTATTGACGTGAGCAAAACTGCTCGATTTTAAAGAGTGGGTCTGACTATGTGCCCCTGTGGAGAGAAAGACCTTCCCTGAGAATAGTTTTTCTGCCTCTGTGACTCCGTGACTGTGATGGTGAGATTTTTGAGCCAAGGGGCATTGGCAAGGCCAGCACGCACAAGAGCCCTTCAGACACACAAGAGGCGCTAGACCGAAATACTGACAGCGCAACATATGAAATTGCTTTGCATAAAGAACGGGACACTTGAGAAGCAGAGAGGGAGAGAGATTGCTTGCTGAGGCAGCTGTTGGCTTGAATTATAGGGGCTGGCCTGAAAAGCTTGCTGGCCTGGAATGGTGCACAAGAATGGAGTGAATTACATAAAAACCCTATTTAAGTCTGCTTGTTAGCATAGTAAAAATGTTTTCCAGCATTATTTTATTTTATTTTATTTTATTTTATTTTATTTCGTTTAGTTTAGTTTCGTTGTTTTGTGTATGAAACTTTGACACATAACTAGACATAACATAAACTTGAATTATATCTCGAATCTTGTGGCTTTTTACAGGGATTAATTTATTGTTATGTTTTCATTAATCATTTTATCATCTATTTTTATTTTATTTTATTACATTTATTTTATTGCATTTTATTTTAACTCATTGACCACTTGGTATTGGTAACACCAACATTAAGATTTAATTTGTTAACCAAGCACAAACAATAAACAATACTTTTACTGTATTAATTAACAACTTAAATAATTATTTAAACACTTCTACAGTACGCAAAACATTTTTATAATTTCATTTTGAAAAACCAGGAATCAACAATGAACAGTAGTCTATTTATGCATATCAAAAATGAACCTACAATAGATTATTAATAATCTATAGCTAGTTCATGATACCTGATGCAATAATGAATTGAACCTTATTGAGAAGTGTTGCATTGGAATATTTCATGACCTACAAGCCACGTACAGTATCTGCAGTTTGAGATCCACTGATTTAGAGAAACCATGAGATAGCAGCACAGATGCAGAGAGTCTGTCATACGGCTGTGTGTCACTCACACACCGAGGGCGGCAAAACCCACAACCGAAGCATGCTGGGAGACCATTCAGATTGGGCCCAGGCTGTGTGTTGCTGTGGCAACAGCTCTGCTCTTTGGCGGGGGAGTCCTGGCATGGAGCTTGCTTTTGGCAGGCAGACACGACTAAGAGTGCACAGGGAAGCATTTGCCTCCAGACAACCAGATAACCGGCACTCACTTTTTGGTAAGAGCTTTGATTTTTCCAACGAATTGTTGGTTAGAGGTTCTTTCAAGGTTTAAATGGCATTGCTGCATGAGAATAACTAGCTGTTAGCATATTTGCACTTGTGGAGTAGTACAGATTTTGTGTGTCTATATTGCATGTTTGCTAAAAGTGCCTGCAAATAGATTTGACTTCGATTTCTGCAACGTGTCTAAGGGGAAATATGACTGTCCATGTGAATAACAGATATGTACCATGCAATATTCTTCATGTTTTAGCGTGTTGTTGTGTTTGAGCTACTTTTTTGGGTATTTACTTATTATGTGTGCTGATGTCTCAGGGATGTGAGCTATTGTGTGCTGGAGGCAAACCCATCTGATCAGCAGTCCGAGCACATCTCTTGCAGACGGGTGTGGACAGGCACAAGGGGGGAGAGAGGGGGATGCTGGGTAGACACACCAGCACATCTGTCAGACACAAAGACGCTGATAGACTGGTCAGGTTTGCCCTGAAAGTGAATTTATAGTGACACAGCTACAGCCATGGTGCAAGGCTGAAGTAGGCGGATAAAGAGAGAGGTATACTGAAACATATAGTGTTAAAAAGATGTCAGGCCATATAGTTTCATCTGTTTTGTCAGGGAATGATTATTAGACCAGAGAGAGCTATATATATATATATATATATATAAATGTCTCTGGTCATGCTCATGTTCTCTGCCCTCCTGTTGAGTCATGCAATAATTGTCTGTGGAGATCAGCTTATGTAATTTGTTATTTCAAACTCATCATTACATAGTAAATATTTTTCCAGGAAATTATGCAATTAATTAGATTTTAGCAGCTGTATTTGTAGATGAAAAACACTTGAGTGTAGGAATAGTTTGCTGAAAAATTCTGTCATCATTTATTCACTCTTATGCTGTTCCTACATACAATATTTTTCTACAAAGCATAAAACATTTTGGTAAAATTTTACTGTAAGATCCTATTATTGTTTCCTGTTTATTGCCATGAAGTGCTTTGAAATCTGTATTGTATTAAGCACTATAAAGGTAACTTGACTTGTTTAGTTAACTAACATTAAGAATGAACAATTCATTTGTTGCTGTTTATGGTTACACTTTATTTTAAGGTGTCCTTGTTACAGTGTAATTATACATTTAATTACTGCATAATATTAATTAACTACATGTACTTACTATATGGTTAGGATTAGGGTTTGGCTTAGGGTTACTTGCATGTAATTATGCATAATTAATTGTTATTATAATAGTGAGTACATGTATCATGTGAAACAAGTACACCTTAAAATAAATTGTTACCCTGTTTATTACTCTTTGTTAATGGTAGTTAATAAAATACATCTCTTCATTGTTAGTTATTGTTTGCTCAGGTCCATTAAATAATATTAAGAGATACAATTTGAAATCTACATTAGCTAAGATTAATAAATGCTTTAGAAGTATTTTTTCTATTATTAGTTTGTGTTAACTAATGTAGTTAACTAATTTTAACAAATGGAACCTTATTGCAAAGTGTTTTTAATGTTTAATGACTCATGTAGCTCTTTTTTTTTTTACAATGAAACTTCAGATAAATGAATATCATTACAATGGCCATTTGTAAATAATAAAATAGTCCAATGACTTTTGCACTATAAGTCGTCTGAAGTCATGCAGTGTGTGATTTAACCAAATCAAATTTGTAATTCTTCTGTTCTCGCAGGTCTTAAATCACAGAAGAGAGCTACATTAAAGATTGAGTGTTGGATGATTTATTTATGAAGTTCAACACAATGATTCAGTGATCCACTACTCTATGAAAGAGATTCAGTAAATAATGACTTACATTTTAGTCTGTTCATCACATAAAACTGTTGTATAACATCAGAAGACTTTTAATATAGTCAAAATTTCTTGTCTTGTTCTTTTCATGTTGATTTTGCCTTTTTAAAAAACAGCATCAAGGACTATTTTAAGTGAAAAAAACAACATCACACAGGTTTTGAACGGCATGAGTGTGACTAAATAATGACAGAATTGTCATTTTTGAGTGAATTATTTACTGTGACTCTCTTCTAGAGGAGTCTGACCTCGGGTTGATGGTGTACCACAAACTCGAGTCTGCGTGGTGAACATTACATGTTGATTTTGCCTTTTTAAAAAACAGCATCAAGGACTATTTTAAGTGAAAAAACAACATCACACAGGTTTTGAACGGCATGAGTGTGACTAAATAATGACAGAATTGTCATTTTTGAGTGAATTATTTACTGTGACTCTCTTCTAGAGGAGTCTGACCTCGGGTTGATGGTGTACCACAAACTCGAGTCTGCGTGGTGAACATTATTCTAATGGGATCTGAGCAAAACTCTTTTCCCTTTCTGTGTGTATGTGTGTCTGTGAGTGGGTTGGCGGATGCTGGGGTTGTAAGGTGGGCGGAAATTGTGCCTGAAAAGTGCACAAGAAACAAAAGCGATGTATTGCTGACTCCCATCATGCAGTCTGTTTGCACTGGAGAGAGAGTGGGAGTAGCAAATGGCCCTTAATCACTTCGCATCTCTTCAGAAAGCTTTGACGTAAGCCTCGTTGCCGTGTTTTTCTCTGTCGGTGCTAATGTGTCGGCCTCGTGTCTGAGCACATGTTAGCTGATCGTTGCAGCATCAACTTCAGTTAAATCGAAATGCCTCGCCTTGTGCTTACATGTTAAATGATTAATATTGCAAACACAACAGCGATTCATGGCTGTTTACAACATTATGCTGAGCTTGTCATTGCACTAAATGTGCTTTTGGAACACATTTAAACTCTTACTCCTACACATTTGGTTTGTGGCACTGTCTTTGGCAACCATCAGCTATGGGTGGCCATTGCAACACTATCTAGATCCATCTTGCAGTTAAAATCAGACTGTTGATGCCACTGAAATGTATCTGATGTCTTGTAAGAATGCAGCAAATGTGTTAGTGTCTTGAAGAGCTGAGGGATACTTTTAATAGCGCCGTTTTAAAGCAGAATCTATCCCTGGACGCATGTTGCCAGCCAATCCGTGGGCTGTATTCTGCCGGCTGCTTAATCGGTTGCAGTCTCTTCTTATACCTCCCCAATCTGCCGTTACCATGACAATTTACTCTCTCAAAGTGCTGCCAATTTTCTTGCCATTTTGAGCTTTCTCCTTTTCTTTTTTGAGAGTGTTTTCCTCTGAGATAGAGGTTCAAATTAATATCCTCTGAAAGGACATAGATAAAACTGAATTACACATTGGAAGTTCGTTTTATTTGCTGTGAAATTATATTTAAGCAATTATAGAGAAGAATAGATTTGTAGACTGATTCAATCTTTAATAATGTGCAGTTATGTCTTCGGATTGTCTAGCTGCTGATGTAATGTATGTATTTTCTAGCACTCTTTCCTAACTGAAGCGACAAGTGATAAGGAGTGATTTCTTTTAAAATTGAGTTCTTGTCTTAATAAGCTGTGATTGCCGGAAGCAATGAGCAACAGGATGTTTTATCGGCCATTTGGTTTTTAGTACTTTATATCGTTGTGCTGGGTATCTCCACCCACAGTGAAATCTCTTTAAAGAATCTCTTTATAATCTCTTTTAATCTCTTTAATATTAAACATCAAACATGTTTTTGATTGGCTGTGATTGTCACATTGAGCAGCATTTTTTAGCTTCATTGATAAATTATATGTCACTGTAAATTTGTCTCTCTGCTTAGGAAAATGAGTAAGACATAAAAGCAGCAGTAATGAGACATTGTAATATTTGGGGCTATATTGAAGTGCTCATTTGTCTCTGTAAGGATTATTTTGCTTTATTAGGCCACATACACTGCCTTCGATATATTTGGGGATAGTAAGATCCTTTTATAAAAGAAATTAATTATTTTATTCAACAGGGTTATATTAAATTGATCAAAATTGACAGTAAAGACATTTATAATGTTACAAAAGATTTGTATTTCAAATAAATGCAGTTTTTCAACTTTCCATTAATCAAACAAACCTGAAAAATGTATCACAGTTTCCACAAAAACGTTAAGCAGCACATTTGTTTTCAGTTAGTGGTCGACCGATTATCGGCCTAGCCGATTATGGGCGCAGATATAAGGCATTTTTATCGTTATCCGTATCTTTCATTATCAAAACCGATTTGCCGATAAATTAATTTAAGAGCATTTAAAAAAATTTTTTGTTTGAGCCTTTGTTTTTCTTAATTTTGACATTAATTTTTACACCAGACTTATATATTGTTTAAAATATTAGCTATTGGTCTACTTGATCTGTAATAATCGGTATTGGATAATAATAATAATCGGTATATTCAGGTTTGGAATGACATGAGGGTGAGTAATTAATGACAGAATTTCCATTTTTGGGTGAACTATTCTTTTAATTGTGTGTGTGACAGTGTGTGGGCCACCACATGTGTGCACAGCTGTCTTATAGTGTGCTCACAATATAATACAGTCTCATTCTCATTGGCTCAGAGCTCTTTACAGCCCTTAACTGGAATTGTTGGAATTGGACTGCTGGAATTGTTTGATTTATTAAAAAGTGGTCTATTATAACATAAGAAGTGAAGAAATCTTGTCTGGATTGATTCAGAAAATAAGTGTGAATATTTGCCCGTGAACTTGCTCATGTGGGCGTGTGTTGATGTGTGTGTGTATGTGTATGTGTCGCACAGAGCAAGTATCAGCGCGGATCGTGCAGGAGGTTACGGCCGAAGCGGTAGCGGTACTGAAGGGAGAGCAGGAGCTGCATCCGGACACTGCCGTCAGGCTGCCATCAGGTAGGCCTGCAGGAGAGCCTCCTGAGATACTGGAGGTTGGCCACACTCAGGCCTGCTCTTAAAGGACTTTATTGCATTGATGAGACATGCAGAGATGAGGAGATAAAAATGGAAGGCAGTGGGAACAGTAAGGATTTTTATTTTTATTGAATTCCTTCTCGGAGGTGCTTCCAGAAGGCTGTTAGCAAAGTGTACAAACACTGGTCACACATATTTTTTGCTGTTTATAATTATATAATTCTGGGTTTTGAGTCTTTGTGATTTATTTTACACCTTAAGGTAATAATTCACCTAAAAATTAAAATTGTCACCATTTACTGATTCCAAATTAATTATAATAAAAAATACTCAATCCAAATTCATATTTCTTTCTTTCTTGGAACATAAAAGGAGAAATCTGAATAATGAACAGTTTGCGCATGTATGTACACTACTGTTCAAGTGTTTGGGGCCAGTAAAAAATGTTTTTTTATTCAGAAAGGATTAATTAAAGTGACAGTAATAGAATGATTAGATATTAGAATGATGTTAGAATGATATTAGCATTACTTTTCAAGGATCATGTGACACTGAAGACTGAAGTAATGGATGCTGAAAATTCAGCTTTGCCATCAAATTACATTTTAAAATATATTAAAGTAGAATAGTAGTTGTAGTTATTAGTAGTTATTTTAATTTGTAATATGTCATAATATTACTGTTTAACTGTATTTTACTGTAACCTTTGAACAGTATTGTACTTTAATAGTTATTGGAAACTGTTGCTTTTAAGTTTCAGAAAGGATGCAAAAAAAACATTAAACGTATAAGAAAAGTAGTCTAGTAGTCTTGTGCGCTACATTGTAAGTCTTCTAAAACTATACAATAGCTTTATGTAATGAACTTAAAATAATAACCCTTCATGAATCAGACATCACTACGTAACATACTGTACGCTACAGTAGGTGAGCTAGTGCATATGTCAAGAGTTTTAGTTAATTTTCATTTTCAGGTGAACTGTTCCTTTAAATGTTTACATCTTTTCATGTTTGTCAAACACAACATGGAGAGACAGTACTCAAATAAGTTTTATTTTTGCTTCCCTATCTCTGTGGTATGTGATCATTGTTGTTCTGTGTGTCCGTTCCTCGTTCTGTGTGAAAACTGATCAAAGCTGTGGAAAGCATCAGCAGGGCACTTGCTTTTCCTTTATAATGGCATATCTGCCCTGACAGCTGGCTTGTCCCAGCTCCTCTCTGCTTGATTTCTGTACCCACCCGCCCCTGGCTATCTCTGTGTGTGTGTGTGTGTGTGCCAACGCAGGGCATTCGGGTGAACCTTTAGCCCTCTCTGTCTTTAATGGCTGCCTGGTCATAGTAAAAGTTGACTTTTGTTTCCTGGTTTCTGTGGTTGTGCTGCATGTCTTTTGTGCTGTGGTTTTATCTGAGCTTTCTTGGTTTTGAAAGTTCATTTGTGAGCATGTGTTGCTACTGTATGTCAGTTTCAGTGTTTTGAGAGTGACTTTATGAGGACTGTGCAGTATGCTGGTGACATTAGGTTGTGAATTTACTTATTGAAGAGCTGTATGTGATGATGCATAATTGTTCACGTCATTAGAAAGCTAAAATAGTACAAACAGTACATATAATGGCACACATGGTTATCTTTTTTTTCCATTACAATTTCAGTTCAAAATGTTCAGATGCTTCATTGTCAGACTTCAAAGAAAAAGGAAAAATGAAATAAAATCTATAGCTCTAAGTTTCCACTTGCTGTGCTGGAATTAGTCAGCAAAATTAGATAATGATTTCTGCACTAACACGCTTGATGTTGAGTCAGTCTGTCAGAAGAGCTCAAAGGATTAGAGACGGCAAAGTATTCAGCATACCAATCCTGAGCTCTGACTCCTCTCTGCTCAGCATATCCTTAGAAATAACTCTCTCGCACACACAACCCCATTTATTTCTTTTGGGTGGGTGGGGGGATTTTACATTCAAATCTATTGTTATTAAACGGCTTGCCCCTTGGAGTCCCTTTATAAGCTAATACAAGCTAATTGCATTTTAAGATACAATTTTATCCCTTCATGAATCTATTTTTCCTTGTTAAAACATGCCCACTGGGTTTCACAGGGTTTATCTTTCTTGCGTGGGCATTTACAGGAATTTTGCATACTTAAAATTAAGAAAATGTCACATCAGAGTTGGCTTGCATTTCCTGATCTAGTTCCCTCTACTTCTCATTATCATTACCTGTCTGTTCTTTACTATAGTTACTATTTAAAGGCCAAACTCATATTTGTAGACTCATATTCCATAACCTTGCTTACTTTATGTACAATAACCGTTTTAAAGTTTGGCCCCATTTCTCAGCAGCAATTACTCAGTGCCACGTGGTCCTTCAGAAATCATTCTAATGATTATTAATGTTGAAAAGAGTTGTGCTGCTTAATACTTTTGTGGAAATTATGATACATTTAGCATTTATTTAAAATAGAAACCTTTTGCAATATTAGAAATGTTTTTACTGTGACTTTTGAGCAATTTAATGCATCCTAATTGAATAAAAATATTAAAGACAGACCCCAAACTTTGAATGGTGTTTGTTTTCAGTAGTTCACTAAGCTCATCATGATATGATACTCTAGTAAGCATTAAAATACATGGCACATACATATTGAGGGAAAGAATCAGGTTATTAATTAATTAAGTAAAAAAAAGTCTGTACTTTTTAGTATTATTGTTTAGTTTAGTTATAATCAATATTTCTCTTGCTTTGTCTGCCATCTTGGATAGATGATTTTCATCTTCTTCATGAAGGACACATGCAACATTTTCTTAGAATTTGAAGAACCTTAGAACTTTACTTCAAACCTCCTACTGTATGTTGCCTTAAAATTCTTTCTCTGTAGGCAGTTCAGTTGGTTTTATAACAGACCCACAATGGGACGCCCGAACTGTAAATGTGTTGATCTGATCTTGAACATTGTCTTGATCTCTTCTTTTTTTCTTGTTTGTTTGCAGTGGAGGACTCTGCAAACCTGCCGCCCTCACCTCCTCCGTCCCCAGCAGCAGAGCATTTTGGGCCTTTGGATCAAGGTAGGGTCATGCTTCTTGTGTGTATGGAGAGAGGTGAGGTGAGAAACACACTGAAAGAACTTGAACACCTTTTTTCCCATGAGTATTCTGGTCGCCTTCTGACCCTGGCTTGAATGAAGGTGTTCTATTTGGGGACGCCTGCTAGTCCCACCCCTTCCAGGCTGATTTCACCCCTGTCACAGTGCCCTACAGACCCCCACGCTCCGCTGATTTGTGGGGCCGGTCCAACGTTTGATGGAGTTGTGTTTGCAGGATCAACTTTGCCTCCATTGTTGACATCATTCAAGTCGACCTCCTCTTCCTCATCCAGCATCTCCAGCTCTTAAACATGGGCTCATCTTCATCATTGCTAACTCCGGGAGCTGATCTTGATCAAAAACTCACGCCAAAGTGACACAACCCCTTTCCAGTTCTCCTAACCAGTCAAACTCAACCTCTTCTTATACCCCACCCAACCATGGATCTTGACTCCACTCTGCATGAAAACCTTGAACCTTGAACTGAATGCTGCGCTGTTTCACCAGCAGCTCATGTTTCCAGGCTGTTGCTGAAACTGTGTGGCATTCAGGATGCCTGCCCATCCTCTCTCCAAAACCAGATCTGTTGATTGCTCCAAACCTTTCTCAGTTCCTCTGTGCGTCCTTGTCTTTAGTTTTGCATGTTGTGTCGTAGATGCTGTTGATGTTGTAGGCTTGTGCTCGTTCGTCATTTTGACTGTGTCTGTCTGTACTGCCTGTGGTAGGTCAATGCCATGCTCAGATCACTCTCTGAAGATACTAAACTAAACATTAATGTCATTAACACAATCACTAACAGCCTTCAGGAGAAGCTATGCCAAATGCAGTCATTAAGCGCATACTTAAAGTCAACATGAAATCCAAATTTACTCATTATTTAATACATGTCCCTGGTATTATTGTGCATAACTTTCTCAACTTTTAAACAACTTTCCTTTGTGGCTGATGTCATCTTGGCCAAAATAATTTTAATCAGGGATGAATATATTGTCATCATCAGTTTTGTCTGATATTCATGTTTTTTTTTGTAAAGTGTGGGTCTGTATTGTATATGTAATTGACTATTTAATTATATATGCACATTTCCAACTATTTTTACGTAGAGTCATTTTAACTTTGCTGTCATCTATGCTCATTTAAAGTTAAAATGATATACAAATATTTACTCTTTATTTTAAGGTGTCCTTGTTACAGTGTAATTATACATTTATGTACTGAGAAATATCAATTAACTACATGTACTTACTATATGGTTAGGATTAGGGTTTGGTTTTTAGTTGCATGTAATTATGCATAATTTATTGTTGTTATAATAGTAAGTACATGAAACATGTATAACAAGGACACCTTAAAATAGAGTGTTACACTTTAATTTAGTGAATGTTGAATCCGTATCGGTTATGAAATAGCCTATGAAACTGATATGGCAATAAACAACATTCAACTTATTTAACAGAATTATGTTAAATGAATACTATTTATTTCTTGAGTGTTTTATTTTACATTTTTTGTGCAATATAATATGGAATTTTTCTATTGGCCAATTATCAGTTATCGGCTCACTTATCAGACTATTTGTGCATCCCTATTATTATTTTGCTAGTTATATAATATTTCACTCAAATATTTCACATTACAAAAGTAAAATTCATGTTGACTTTAAGCAGAAACTTAATATTGATGCAGTTTCATCTGCTTTAGATCTTTCTCACTTTCAGACAAACTTCTACAATGTTCAGACTCTGGTTATGGCATAGCACCGCTACAGTCACACTTTGTGTTTCTCGACACTGTGTGTTTGTGTTGTGTGTGTCTGTGTCTTTTTTTCGTACACATACTCCTATCTTGTTTTATTTCTTTCCACCTGACTTTTTTTAGCTCCTTATTCTCCCTCTCTCTCTCTGGCTCTCTCTCTTTATCGCCTCCCTTCCCTTCTCAATTTTAGCATATTCTTATTCACCTCCTTTTTTACTTTCTCTCTTTCACTTGTTCCTTTTTCCTCCCTTACTTGCTCCGCCCTTTCTAGCTTCCTTCCTTTTCCTCTCTGTCTCTTTGTCTCTGTCTCTTTGTCCTGATTTCCCTGCAGTTCTTTTCCTTGTGTCTATTTGTAGATGTAGGGGATGAGGAGGAAGCAGGTCCTCTCCGCCGCTTCCAAAATTCTCGCGAGAGGTGCAAGTTCCTCGCCCCCTCCATCTCAGTGTCTGTGCCTGAGGATGACCCCTACCACTCTGACGAGGAATACTATGAGCACCCTTTATTCAGCCCAGAGTGGACGCGCTCTGGCTCTCGCCCCCCAGGGCAGGCCGCCGCGTTTAGACAGATCGAAGGTGAACCTCGCATGGTTCCTCTCTGCCATTCTCTCCTCCCCTCCTCCTTCTTTTTCTCTCTCTTTCCTTCCACTTCTTTCTTTAGCTCAGCATCAACACCTCTCTCTCTCTCACTCTCGCTCTCTCTCTGGTCCGCCTCTTCCTGTCTTTTGTCTCCGTTGTGTCGTGCCCACTCTGACCGAAGCGTGTCTTGTGGGGGTGGTATCTGTTTTTGTACCTTGTTCATTGCAAGTCATTTGGATTTTGCACAACTTTTGTGCCATGCAGTAAAAAGGCACGAGCGTTTTGTGTTTTTAGGCAAAATTCCCGCAGCTATGGTGGAAAGGAGGAAAATCACTGACTCTGAAAATGAAATCCAAATGACTTGCAGCATCAGCAGGACATTTGTGCATGCTGTGCACATTTCCTCCTTTGCCTGTTTGCCGTCTTCTTGTCTCTGCATCTGTCCGACCGTATGTTAGCCTGTCTGTCCATTTGTATTTTTGATTGTCCCCCATCAGGCCCAAAATGTACTCATGCGTCTCAACAGGCCCCTCACATTTCTCCAACCTGCTGATGTACACATGCTGTAGATCACAGGAAGACTTTCAGCTCTTCACATGGTGGCCCACACACACACAAGCATCTCTGACCTTATTGCATCAGTGAAGAAAGACTTAATCACTTTCAGCACCAAAATGATTTCTACACTGTGGGTTGTGTTTCCAATTTAACTAGGGTTGGTGATCAAGAACTTAGAAAATAGTAGAACCAATTTTTTTTTCTTTATTGCTTCATTTTGACTAAGCTATGAGCTTGCAATCTAAATTGAATTTGATGAGAATCAGTAGACAATAATGAATCAGTGAGAAACTCTCATTTATGTCAAATTCGAAATAAACTGAAAACTGTTAATGAGTTATGTATGATTATTGCTTGAGATTACTGACTAATCTGACAACATGTAGTTAAAGCAGTGTTATTTTAGTATTATTGATATACTGTTATATTATTTAATCATATTTTGAATTAGCTTATTAATTTTAGTTTTGTTACATGCTTTGGCCATTTTTATTAGTTTTTTATATTTCTATTCAGCTTTAATTTATTTTTCACATTTATTTTATTTTATTTTATTTTATTTCATTAATACTTTTAGTTTTAAAAGTAGGTTGTGTTGCTTCCTTAAAAGTACTAAAATAATCCATTAACGGGATCATTAAGTGGAATTAGAATCATTAAATCCCTTAAAACTTTTGACATTGAGTTTGCTGCCATTTGTCCTCCTCTTCCTTTTTCTCTCCCTCATGCACTCTCTCTTCTCTCATCCCTCGTTCCATTGCAGCATCCTGCTGATATATGACCTGGTGTGGTCTGTGTCTCCATATCTAGCCTGGCTCCCAGCAGAGACTGTTGCTGTTCCTTATCTCTCTTTCTCTCTGTCTCCCTCTCTCTCTCTCTGAGAAGGAACTACATCATAAGCTTTGTTCTGAACAAGAATTCTGCATCCCCGGTTTCACATTCATACTGACATCTCAATAACTCCCTGACTGGCATTATTATGTCGCTGTTCGTTTCGTTCAGTCTCAGTTAACAGAGACAATGCAGATGCTCACAGCATTGTGTGCAAGTGTGTTGTGTGCAAGTCATATTTTCATGTTCAAGAATAAAATTGAACAAATGAAGCAGCTGATGTAGACTATTTGTCATAAACTTTTGAAATAAGCATTAATAATGTAACTGAGAGGTACATATTTGGAAATGAATAATCTGGTTCTTTAGAATTTTTCAGCCTATAGGGAACCAACCGCCATTGCATATTGTCTGAAAAACTGATTTAAGCACTATCACAGAAGCAAGATTGGTTTTCTGTTGAATATCAGCATGATTTTATTGGATGTAGGTAGCAGTTCTGAAAACCAGTTTCATTTTAGCCACAATATGGCCAGTATTTTTTTTTCATTTTGCTCTTCTAATGAAAATTATTCTAAACGAAGCCAAAGTGAAATCAACTGATGTATGTCACAGAGTAAAACAGACAAGCGGAGTGATTAAAACTGATTGTTTTTTAGTCAAATACATTACTAAAAATGGTTCTTTGTAATTGTGAGAAAAGAATCAGTTACCTCTGTTTATTTTAAAAATAAAATTCTAAAACAAGTACAGTATGTGCAGAATCAGATTTTTGATCAGAATCAAGAATCTTGTTTGATGTGCATGAACATCTTCCTTATTCACCTCTATCTACCACTACTTCATATACTCAAGGTCAGAGAAAACTCCACATATACATTTTACAAAAGCCATAAACTGCATTAGATATGTCCTCATAACTGATAGAGCTGAAAGTGTCCCACCTTTTTATTCCCAAATAACCCAAGTCTGTGTCGTCTATAGTCTTGATGTTTCCACTTGTCTCCCTCTCTATGAAGAAGAGGAGACCATAGAGAGTCTCTCAGCTGCGGAGGAGGAAGAGGAGGAGACTTCAGAAGCCGCAGCAACAGCAGCAGCTCTAGAGGATGAGGAGGAGGAGGAGGAGGAGCAGTGGAGTGGGGAGGAGCCTGAGCAGGAACCCCCATCTGAGCTCCTAGAGCGGGCAGAGGTCATAGGCGAGACCCAGGCTCTGCCCGGTCTGCAGGCTGAGGTTCACACACAGGCAGCTACTGCTGCCGACGAGGCCACTAATGGGAGAGCTGAGGAAGCAGGGGGGCAAGAAAGCCCTGCAGAAGGTGTGTCCATCCTTCTCACAACCTGCATGTTTCTCTCTCCCAACAACAACAACAAAAAATAAAAGCAAAGCGAAAGCATCGTGAAAGCTTTCTGAGGGAATGTGGGTGGATGGCTCAAATATCTCCTCTATCTGCTGATGCTGCAAGGCAACACAGGCTTGATGGTGGCCAGCTTCTGTGGCCAGAGCTGTGTGTCTGTCTGTCAATGTCTTTCTACTTAAAGCTTTTCCCAGAGCAGCTGCCATCTGCTAGCTATCTGATTAAGCTTTTTCTGAAATTTACTGCTTGTTTCTCTATTGATGCTACTGCTGCCAGGTCGACCGCTTCCATATATTGTTATCCATTGCTCAGTTAATTTTTATTTGCCAGCTACATTGCCAGTTTGTGGGTGATTTTTGCTGCATGCTCCAACAAACACCTGTGGGATTCTATGAGAATCCTCTGTTTTTGTGATATTGTGATATTGTGTTATGCTTCATTTTCAAAGGCTTTTGAAAAGCTAAGCTTGTTGATTTAATTTAAATTGTGTTTCATTTTCATTTTATTTATTTTTTTTCCAAAGCGTTGTCATTTCACATGGTTTACATAAGTGTTTTTTATTCCTTTTATTATGCAAAATGCAAAACAATTTTGAATAATTAAAAACCCTGTATTATTTCAGCGGCAATTTAAGGCAATTATAGCCACATGTGTATGTGTAATATCGGGTTATATGAAAATCACTATCCATTTTCCATAATCTCTGAATATGTATTTGGCAGAAGTTTTTAGATCAGCTATTCCATCTTGCTGCTGGTGTAATGATGTCAGTGTCGTGTTCGGACCACTTCCTTGGATATTTCATCCTCATTTTCTGGACCTCATCCACGCAACATTAAATGTTCTGGGTCTGCATGCTGGTCCTGTCATATAAATGCCATCACTCCATCACTGAATTGGTATGTGTGTCTCATCAGCTGCTGCTATTTGAAAGTGGACGTTCATTTGACCAAGAGCTTTGCCTGTTTGTGGGTGGTTGGCCTGGCAAACATATTGTACTTTGAATGATTAATAATACTATACAATACAGACTGCTTGAGATTTGCTTTCAGCTGTGAAGATGGAAGCAGAGCGACCAGACCGTGAAAGGACAGATCCCATTGGCATGGACTTCACTGAATCTGCAATGCATCTAGATGATGAACTCCCATCTTACCAGAGCCTTGCCAGAGACACAGATATGCCAGAAAGCCCCTTTGCTCGAACATGCCCCATGGAGGATTTTGAACTGCCTCCAAGTGACCAGGGTCATGCCAAAGAACCTTGCGAGACTCCAACGAAAAAGCCTGATGTACAAAGTGGTGCTGTGAAACAGCCTTCTACCGAAACGTGTGACTCCAGCAATATCCATGAGGTCAAACCAGGGCAAATTGAAGACAAACAAATGGAAATAACAACAGAGGGGGACATGAAGGACAAATCTGGGATGTCTGCTTATTTTGAGACCACTACAATTAAGACAGATGCCTCCGGGTCTCAAGGAGAAGGGTATTATGAACTGAGTACTAAATCAGAAGAACAGAAGGACTCTGTTGGTGACCTACCACTTCCTGAAATCAGTTACAGCACCTTGGCCCAAACACACTCTTTGGAAGTCCAACCAGATCTTCCGAAAAGTAGCCCAGACACACTACACACTGCTTTACCTGTAGACAGAAGAGATGACTGCAGACTGTCTCCTGGAAAACTGGCACTAGAGCAACGAAGTTACTCTTTAAATATTAGCATTGGGGCAATGGATCATGGTGATGCCCAAGGACGTCCAAGAAACTTCTCTCCGTTAGCCACTGACATCATGTCTCATACTAGTGGAAGCCTTGATGAATCTGCCGATTACCTTCCTGTCACCACTCCCTCAGTAGAGAAGCTCCCTCAGTTTCCACCACTGATCCTGGAGACAACTGCCTCTACCACAACTCCATCATCTTCACCTCCCCAGGCAACAGTCACTGATGTAAAGACAAGTCCACAGTCAAAGTCTCCAGAATCCCCTGTCCAAGCTAAGAGCTGTTATAAGAACGGCACCGTCATGGCCCCAGACTTGCCTGAAATGCTGGACTTGGCAGGTACTCGATCAAGGTTAACATCTGACAACACTGACCCAGAGATTATGAGAAGGAAGTCTGTCCCAATGGACATGTCTTCTCTAGTAAGTGATTCTTTTGCACATTTGTTCAAAGGTGACCAGGGCCAGATGGCTACAAAGAGAGAAATGCAGTTGGAGGAGCAAGGATATTGTGTTTTTAGTGAATACTCTGGTCCCATGCCGTCGCCTGCGGATGTGCATAGTCCAATGGACTCATCACCTCAAATCTTCAACACTGTGACATCAGAGGAGAAGGAAACTGGTCTTGTTGCATTTGGACAACAGGAGTGTCCATCGACTGAAGATCTGAAACCAACAGAGGTTGTTACACCACAGGAAAAACCAGAAGAAGAAAAGCCGAAGAATGAAGAATCCTTTGAAATTGAAAGTACACCTTCTGAAAAACCTCCTGTAGAGACTAAGCAAGAGGAGTCTGATCTTTTGAAGAGTCCAACTTTACCTGATAATGAGAAAGGACAGTTAGACAAACAAGCTGAAACCTTTATCACGCCGAAGGTGACGGTAACTCTGGAGGACGCAAAGCCTGATCTTGATGCAGGTTACAAACTTGCAGCTGAAACCGAAGCTGAAATAGCTGACTATGAGAGGCAAATTCGCAAATTGGAGATGGAGGACCGACCTTTGAGTGTAGAGGAGGAACGGGAGCTCCAGGAACTCAGGGAGAAGGTGAAGAATAAACCAGACCTTGTGCATCAGGAAGCTTATGAAGAGGTAGATGCAGAGGATGTATACCAGCTCACTGGAGCTGCAAAGGACAGAATTGCTCGGCCCATCAGACCATCCCCAGCATCTTCTGTAGAAAGTGCTACCGATGAGGAGAAAATGCATGTTAGTGACACTGAAAAACCTAGATCACCAGGTGAGAAAGAAGTTCTTAAAACAGATCCTAATAGATTATCTCCTGTTGGGTCTTTTGAGAAATATTTTAGAGAGGAGAGACCTTCTGAGCAGGAGGTAAAGCAGAAAGACTCAGTACAGCCCCTCAAAGAGAAAGTTGCTGAGGAGAAACCTCAGCCAGCTCCTTCCAAGACAGACGAGGCTCCTCTTGACACTACAGTGACTCAAGAAGTAGAGGAAGAGGTGGAGCTTGCTGAGGAGCCTGATGAGGTCATGCCAGAACCAAAACCAGCACTTAATGTGGAAGAGAAGCCGGTGGTAGATACAACTGAACCAGATGAGGTTGTGGTTGAAAAAGAGGAGGAAAAACTGGTTGAGAAAGAAGAAGTGGAAGATGAGGAAATCTTGGAAGGGGCCAAAGCTGCAGAAGACACTGCTGAGCCTAGAGCTGCGATTGAGTCAGTAGTGACAGTGGAAGATGACTTTATTACAGTAGTGCAGACCATTGATGAGAGCGAAGTCTCTGGACACAGTGTACGCTTCTCAGCTCCACCTGAGAAGGAACATCCACAGCTCCTCCAAGAGGAAGAAGAGGAGGAGGAGTCTGTGGAAATGGCACAGGAAGTAGAGATGGAGGCTCCCAGTTTGGAGGAAGCTGTAGATGTTCCAGAGCCTGTTGAGCCTCCTGTATGTCCAGCTAAAGAGATAGAAGTACCAGAGAGTGAGGCCCCAACCCAAAGCTACGATGACTACAAAGATGAAACTACCATTGATGACTCCATCTTAGACAGCTCCTGGGTGGATACTCAAGGTGTGATTTTAATATCTGTTTTTCATGAAATTTGCTCAGCAAATGACGAAACCTTTCAGAATTGTCTTGAAGTTAACTTGTTTCCTACCTTTTTAGGTAACAGTTGTATATTAGTTGGCTTGCCAGTATACAGCAGTACAGAATTTTAAGTTTCTGTGAGGGCCATGTTGGATTTCAAGTAAATGCATGTTTACAGCCTGGTATAAGAGTAGCTTGCCTGTTTCACCTCATGTACTCTGTAGATGATGATAAGAGCATGGCCACAGAGAAAATTGAGCCTCTACCGAGAGTGATGAGCCCTGTCAAGAAACCACCCGCGGAGAAACCAGCGAAACAGAGGGCTAAAGGCGGCAGGACCAAAGGACGAATCACCACCCCTGAACGCAAACCTGTTCGCAAAGAGCCAGTACCCATCCAGAAGGATGAGATGAAGAAGAAAAAAGGTTTTTGTTGCTGGAAGTGACATTGTGTTTTGTTTTGTTTGTATATTCTGTATTTTTTTTCATTATGACATTTTCCCTTTACATTTTTCAACAAAATTGAATGTTTAAATCTTAATGCTTATTTCCACTATGATTAGATGTCATGTATAAAATCCAAAACTTTGTATTATTTTAATTTTATTATTATTTTTGAGACAACAGAGTGTCAGATTTAACTAAACCTATGAAGTGCATGTGATTTTACAGTAGTTAAATTATTCTGAATTTCAATTAAATTTCATCACATTTGCTTTTTTCATTACATCTTTGTTAAATTAGTGTTTTAGTGAAACATTATTTGACTGTATCTCCTATCGTCCTGAGTTGTACTGCTGTTGTGCCTGTCCTTGATTCTGTGTCTCCCTCTTGTAGCTGTGATTAAGAAGGCTGAGCTCACAAAAAAATATGATATTCAGACATGCTCTCCTTCCCGGAAGAGTGTTTTAAAGGCTACCGTAAGGCACCCTAGACCTACCCAACATCACGCGTGTGTTAAGCGGAAACCCACAGGTGATCTCTGCCACAAGCTGTTTGCAATGTGGCTGGCAAACATGGGCATTGGCATGTTGTTTTAAGAGTGATGCTTGTCTATTTGATTTGTTTTTCTTTTTATGTATTTTACATAGCAAATTGTATAAGTTACGCAAGTTGTATGTTCATGCAGTGTTTGTAATGAGGCTCACTGGTGTTTTATTCAATTGTTTTGCTTATAATGTTTTCATTTTCTTATAGCTTGACCTTTCTTTTTGTTGTCTGCATGTGTTCTCTCAGTTTCCGTGCTTATTCACACTTCGTTTTCTTTTCAAAGTGGCACTGCTTATTGAATATTGTGAAAATGTGGTGCATCCAATCACTTTGTGTGTTTGTCTGTGGGTTAATTTTAAAGGATATCCTTTTGACTTAAATGTGTTAGACAGTTTATGAGGTGCAGCATAGAGTAATCACTATTTCCTCTCCTTTTGTAACATTTCTATTCGGTTGTATACAACATTCAGGGACCAATTGCACTGGTACCAAAGGCAACTGGTGGTTTGAGTGAGTTCTGGGCGCTCAGTTAAGAGAAATCTGGAGGAAAGGAACTCGCTGCGCCATAATGAAGTTCCACTGTTAGATTTCTGGGAACTGTGCTTGAATTTATGTTGGACATCTGATATATTGCTGCAATGCCCCAATTAGACGTTACTGAACAGCCTTTTATGTAATACAGTTCATTTTCAAATTCTCTGTTATTCTGTGCCAAGTAGTTTCAGAGCAGAGCTTTCCAGTAGCTACAAAATATTTAGCTGTGGGTAATGGTCAGTTTCATTTTTGATCCTAAATAGCCCAATTAGAAGTACCTTGGCTTGGGCATTTAAAAAAATAACCGGGTGGTGGTTAAGTCTTAAAAACATAAGTGAATCAAAAATCCCAGTTTAATATTCAGGGACAACTACAAGTAAGCAATTTGTATGTTGATTTGCTTGAAAAGTTAAACACTGTGGTTCTGTGGCACTTTCAGATCATTTTCTTTTGTTAGTTGGAACATCTGACCAGCTAACTTAGCAACATTAACTCAACATAACTCCTGTTTGAGGCAGGACTATCTGTTCGACAAGTCATAGCTGTCACATTGCACACTTCAGTTTTACAAAATAAGTGTAAAATAAGTATAAAAAGGCTTTTTAAAGAAAAATCATACTATATGTGAAGCACATGTGGCTGCTTTTGTATACAAGTTTGCATTTGCTGTGTATTTGCTTGTGTGTAATGTTCAGTTTGTTTTATTTTCATTGGAGAGCATATAACTCGATGTTCATGGTCACAGTATGCATTTCCTCTCTTTATCATCCTCAGCCTCTCTTTTTCTCTTTATCTTTGCAGTGTCTGCAGATGGTCGACTGCCCTTCAGTGTGGCCAGGCACTCCAGAGACAGAGCATCTGTAAGCATCACATTAGATTTCAGTCATATACAAATATGATGATCCCAATTAAAATAGGTTGTCAATAAATAGTCCAGTCTATATACTAGAGGTCAGCTCAAATACTAAGAAATAACAGCAATTATTAATAATGAAAGGTTATTTTGGTGTATTTAAAAAAAAAATCTACTTCAGAACATGTCACACACATCAAATTACATTGACAACTACACTCGGTCCTCTTGTTCTTTTTGTCATTAGTTACACCATATTTTTTGTGGTACCAATGATGAATTGAAATTAATTCAATATATACAGTACATACAGTATAGCCTCTTTGCACCTCAGATGCCTCCCTGGTTTCCACTCTTTGTATTGCCTGCTCATCGCATCTCATATCCGTTTTGTGTTTGTTTTACAAGTTTGCATGACCTTTTTGCCTCATTTCCTTTAACCTTAAATTGAGACATAGTGCCCCCTCAAGCAGTTTAATGGTCCATGTATTAATACAACATTAAAGAAAATAGACGTTTTCTTCTTTTTATGCTTGTTTATTTTTAATTGTAAATGCCCTTGTATCCCCAAATGTGTGGTCAGATGTTGCTCATTTCGTTTGGTTAAACATGCTGTCATGCTGATTTTCATATCATTTTCTGCTCATGTCTTTGGTTTCATTTTCACTGTGCATGAATGGCTCATCTGTCCGTGTTCCTCTCATCATAGACCTCCAATCCCACAACACTAACAAAGATCCCCACTTCTAAAATTCGGGCAGAGGCTTTGCTGCCAGCCCGGCCGAACTCGGCCAGCTCCTCCAATAAAAGGAGCCCGTTGGTGGAGGCAGATCTTTATGAGCCCCGCCCTTCCTCAGCGGGCCCACAAGTATTGCTAAATTCATATGCTGTAAAGGTAAGCAGGGAGCAAGATGTTTTGGAAAACTATTTGCTTCTGAACATTACTAACTAATCTAGAACTTTCCAAAGAGGAAGCCATCCTAAAATTTGTTAATCTAATAGTGAAAATGAATGATTTTCTCACCTCATGTTGTTGCAAATCTGCATGATTTGTTGAAGTGTTATGAATTATAGAGCGTTATTTTCCATAACATTGAGTTAATTGGAAGAAATAATGCTAAATTCCAAATAATGACATGAGGGGGAGTAAATTTTAATTCGGGGGTGAACTATCACATTCCTATGAACTATCCCATAAGTTCACCATGATTCTAACAGGATTAATGACTTTGTCCTCAGGATGGTGGTTCTCGGAGCCCAGAGAAAAGGTCGTCCCTTCCACGGCCAGCATCCATACTAACTCGCCGCCCACACATGGCTGATCATGAGGAGAGCTCCACTTCCATTACCAGCTCTGGGTCCACAGCACCACGCAGGCCCACATGTAAGAGGCATTCTCATGCACCTGTAAAATCTCTATATATTTTATTGATTCTATCTCTATAGATAGAAATAAAAATTGTGATTTTTTTTATTTCTATTGAATCAGACAATTTTTGATTTGATTTTGTTTGAGACAAATTACTGTGACAAAGAAACTTACTTTTTTTTTTGTACTTAACAAGGTTTATTAATGCACATCCTGACATCTATAACACAATAACACAATAAAGTAACGTACGTGGCTTATAAAATTAAAAATATATATTTTTAAATACAAGTACAGTACAACCACATAATGTAATAATATTTGACAATGATCAGACTTTATCACTGATTTTGATTATACTATTATATTTGATAAGTCATTTTATCAATATTGCATGGTTTTTATTTGCATATTCTTTCACAAAAAGCCAGTATGCACTGCAAAATTAATGAAAGAAGCACTAATCTAAAATATTTTTTTAGGTGCCTGAAGAATCTGAAGTGTTTCTTTAAAGCTTTTTGGACATATTCGGATATATTTTAGGACACGTTCAATCTCTGCTTCCGTATCTACGGACTTTCTTCAACTCATACTCACTATATACTCACTCCTCTCTTCTCCTGCTCCTGTAGCGCTCCGTACTGAAGTCAAAGCAGAGCACAGGACAGGCAGGTCTCATAGTATGACAGGTATAGAGTATCAGTCCCTAATGTTTCACCCTGTTTGTTGTCGGTCTTTCATACCTGCTGTCCTGTGCAGGGATACAATCACCATAAAAATACAGTGCCATTAAAGGGGTCATATGATGTTGCTAAAAAGAACATTATTTTGTGCATTTGGTGTAATGAAATGTGTTTATGTGGTTTAAGGTTTAAAAAACAATTTATTTTCCACACACTGTGCATTATTGTTGCTCCTCTATGCCCCGCCTTTCTGAAACGCGTCCATGTGACACAACACAGCCACAATAGATTTGTGTGACACATGGATGGATTTTATTTCGTTTTTCTTGTTTTATTCAAAATATTCACACACATGCTCACTATATTATGAAATATCTGATATTCCGATTCTGAAATATGTGCAATTAAATCTGTTTGGTAGTTTAAACACTTTTATGTCGACCGTGTTAGTTGATTTATACCGGGTGATGGGCATGTTAGTTCGTGCTGAATCCGAGCTGTGGGATTTACAACCATAGTTTACAACACGCAAATTCATCCTCTCCTCCCGAAACACGTTAAAGTAGGTCTCCGGTAAACTGGGAGAAGAGCAGAGTAAACTTTATAGTTACCTACACAATCTGTATATGATATCAATAAAAACATGTCGTCAGATTATATTTGTAAGGATCATTATTGCCGTTTCCATAGACATCAGCGTGCATTTTACAAACTGTAAATGTATGGTTTTGCTAGTACTTATGTGTATTTAAATGTCTGAAACCTAAAATAAGTATTATATGGTTGAAAACGCTGAATATTTGTGATAATATGGCAAGCGCTCAGCGGGTCCGATCTGGCTCTGCGCCAGGCAAAGTGCGAGAGCGGATTTAAATTCAGCGGTTGATGACGTGACGCACTGAAAGTTCTAATCACACCGGTGTGATCGTACGCTTCAGGGACCAGCCAAGACTGATCACACCGGTGTGATCGTACGCGTCAAAGGGTTAAACGAGGCGTTTTAGGAGGGCATGGAACAGTCTTAACTTTTATAAAGAATATCTCTTTGGGTTTGAGACTTTAGTCTTTGCAACTTTACAGATCTTATCTATTCATGAACAGCTTGTAACACTCCAAAGAGAAAGGAAAACTTGAAATTGCATCATATGACCCCTTTAAAAGTTATTCATCTCCAATGCACATTTAGTTACAGCATTGAAACCACAATGTTCCACTCATGTAACTAATTCAAAAAGGGTGAATAATTTTCATAGGCACTGTTATACATAAGGATTTTTTCCCTCCACTTTTTTGTCTACACTTGCCTTTTCCATTATGCATGTGAGTATAAACACTGTTCTACACTATGTGTTTGTGCCATTTCAAGTCCATCAAAAATTTTTGTATACATCATCATCTACAGTGGGGACCAAAAGTCTGAAAAAAACGCAACACACTTGTTTTCCAGTAAATCGATCTAAAAATCTTTAAAACAATACACACTTGCTTGAGAAGCAACATTGTGTAAGTTTTTAATTATATTAAAAATTGTAATTTATACAAAGCAAGTGAAAAAATCTGTAGTAAGACCAAATATTAAATATAATATTTGCATTTTTTAATATTGAATATAATATTTATTTAAAAATGTGTAGTCTCTGGGTTTTTGAAAGAAGCCTTTTATGCTCAGCAGGTCCACATGTATTTGATCAAAAATACAATAAAAACAGTAATATTGGGAAATATTATTACCATTTAAAGTAACTATTTTCTATTTAAATGTATTTTAAAATATCACATGATCCTTGAGAAATCATTCTAATATGCTGATTTGGTGCTCAACAAACATTTCTTATTATTAATAATGAAAAGAGTTGTGCTGCTTAATATTTTTGTCGGAATGTTGATGCTTTTTCCAGGGTTCTTTAATGAAAGTTAAGTAGATTTTTTTTTTTGTTAAGTAACTTTATAAAATATCTTTACTGTCAATTTCGATCAGTTTCGTGGATCCTTGCTGAATAAAAGAAATAATATCTTTAAAAAATTGTATGGTATATCAATGTATATTAAAAAAAAAACTTTCTGAAAACAAGTTTCAGTATCTAATGCAGTGTTGCGGTTGTTTTCTCTTAAATTGTAATGCTGGTAATAAAACTTGAAAGAAATAAAAATTAGAAAAAAGCAAAACAGGAGCATTTTCACCAATGGACAGGAGCATTTTCACCAATTTCTTTTATGTATTTTAAGTCATCTTCACATTTGTTTGCTGATGTTGTACTTCCTAATTCCTAGCATTTAAACGGATCATTTGTGTTTCCACTGAAGGCGTAGAGACTGCTCGGTCCCGCTCGGCCCGCAGTGGCACCTCCACACCCCGCACACCTGGGTCCACAGCCATCACCCCTGGAACCCCTCCCAGCTACTCCTGTCGTACTCCAGGCACCCCCCACACTCCAGGCACCCCCAAATCTCTCAGCCTGCTGTCCCAGGAAAAGAGAGTGGCCATCATCCGAACACCTCCAAAATCCCCGGCGACTACACCCAAACAGCTGCGCATCATTAACCAGCCACTGCCTGACCTCAAGAACGTCAAATCCAAGATCGGTTCTATTGACAACATCAAGTACCAGCCCAAGGGGGGCCAGGCAAGTCCAAATGCTCACAATTCATCCTGATTTCACCACAGTTTATGCTAATAGCCAACTATCCACTCTCTTTTCCCCTCCCCATCTGTCTTTCTTGCTGTTGTTCTGCTCCTTCATGGTCGATTCTGTCCCCTGTGGGCACACTGTCCTTTCAAGTGTGTTTTACTGTGTCTCGCACTCATCACTATTACCTTGTGTCCGCATGTATCAATTCACTGTGTGCATACTAATGGCTGCACATAGCTGTTGGGCCAGTTCATTCGTCTTAGATTGACTTGTTTCATGCCTGACTAGAAGGTAATGTATTCTTATGACATGGCATTTATTCTCATGACAAGGAACAAAACTTGCTCCAAAACTTTACCTCCTATTATGTATTCATTTTAATATCTAAACTAGCAACATTTGATAGAACATTCTTTACATAAAATATTTCATTTGATTTTCTCTTTATTTATTTTTTTATCAAAATTATGACATTACATTATCACTCATGTTACCTGTCATCAGACCATAGCTATTTATTTCTTATAAATTAATATTAGTGCTGTCAGTAAATAATAAAAAAGCATTATATAGCAGGTAGAGTCAATTAATTACATATTTTTTAAACATATTTTTTAAAGTTATTAATTGTTAAATTGACAGTCTTAATTAGAATACATTAAAGTTATACAGTCATGATATATAGTAAATGTATCATTTATCACAATGTTTTTAATTTTATGGTACATTATTAATGTTTTTTCATTAATATATACACTAACATTCAAAAGTGTGGGTCAGTAAGATTTTTTAAAAACAAATTAATACTTTTATCAAGGATGCATTGATATATATATATATATATATATAATATTGTATTTTTGATCAAATATATGCAGCCTTGTTAAGAAAAATAGACTTTTTCAAAAAGATTAAATCATATTGACCTCAAACTTTTGAACGGTAGTTTAAATATGAATTCAAATTTAAATATATACATTTTAATACTATCAAATGGCATTAAGTTTTGCCTAAGTAAATAAGTAATGTGATATTTGTGTGACAGTGTTTAGTATTTTGCTTCCCTTAGGGAAATGCTTGATAGACTGATACAGAACTCTGTTTTGGAATTCTTGGATTTTAAAGTAGGTTGTAGAACAACTGGATTGCATTCTGGGATTGTGGAAACTTCAAAATTAAATACACACATAAATGCACATACAGATATGCACCAGGGTGGTTTGTTTTCCGGGTTGAATGGAGTTCAGCTGGGACGATGGGGACAGGCTCGTGATGTAAACACCCCTTGTGTTTTTAGGGCATTTCATGCAAGCTTGCAGTAATGACCAGGGTGTAGGCTGCGTGTTGGAGTGACATGTTTATGTCTGGCTCGTGGCAGAGTGCAGCAGTGCAGAGAAAAGGATTTCATCAGCCAGAGGAGTGGGTGATTGTGAGGTTTCTGGGGTGGGAGACTGCAGTGAGAAACTATGAGGAAGGACTTTAAGTGACATTGGAGTAATTGGTTTGTTTGTGGAGTTAGAGACAGTGTTTAAGATTTCAAGGAAAAATGTTGGACAGGGCTGGATTTTTTCTATCATGAAATGATTGTATTGGGGAAAACTGGGAAAATCTTTACATAGCCTATTATTATAATTTATATGTTTTAAAAAATGTTTTAAATAGGTTTTTTGAAGAATTTATTTGATAACATTTCTATTGAGGGTGTAACTTAAGTCCAGTTTAGTCCTTTATAATGTTTTTTTTGTTTGTTTTTTTTTCATCAAAATATATTTAACAGTTATATTTTTTAACACCGTGTATAAAACTTTGATTTCATGTTGAATTTAAAAGTACATTAGTAAAAAGTTAATTTTATTCTAAATTAATTCTAAAGGTCAGGGAGTGAATAGATAACGTTAGTAATGTTAAAGCAGCACTATGTAACTTTTTCTGTGTTTAAAATTTGCAAAATGTATATAATGAGCGAGTACATCATGAATTCATCTTCCAAACCGCGTTTTTGTCTTTTTCCGAATCACTACGGTACACTTATAATAAGTACTTATATTTGGACTATTGTAGCCTGGTCGGGTCGTCACCGCTGCGGAGTAACACATACCTGCGTGAATCGCCATAGACATAAACTTAGAGAAGTAGCTCCGGTTGGAATGTTCTTCCGCGGAATGTGTGCAGTTCTGTTTATTAACCGCTAGAGCGCCAAAAGTTACATAGTGCTGCTTTAATAATGTTTTTTTTTCCTATCAGAACAGTCATAATTATTTTTTAAAAATATAATTAACAGTGATATTAACCTAATACAGTGTAAACGACCTTGATTTTAAAAGTACAATAGCAATTACAATTAATTTTATTCAAAATTAATTACAAAGGTTAAAACTACATAAATTTATCTATTCGATATTTTAGACAAAATCTAAACAAAAGTGACAAATGTCATTTTAGACAAAAATGTAGATTGTGACCCCTTGTAAGCAATGACTAAAAATACTGAAAATCAACCATTCAATCATCGTCACTTTTTAAGTTTGTCAGTAGTTTGTCTGGTCCTCCTGAGTCCTGTAGACTGTGATGAATGATCTAGTGAAAATGGCTTTGGAGTTCATTTCAGGGCACTCAGGACACCCTGAGGAGCGACCTCTGCCATGGCCTGAATCTGTCTGGGGCCAAATGCTCCGTCACCCCTGGATGACAGCGGGTGTCTCCCCAGCATAGGCACTCATGGAACAGGTCTAAGAGACAGTGACATGAGCCACAATATCTCAGGGTTGAGTGACCGGGCATGTGGTGGCCACTGCCAGTGTTTGCCCAAGGGTGAGACTGGGTAAGAGTGCTGTGCCTGTCTGTGCCTTAATGACATAATATGTCTACTGAGGGCCACTGAAGCGGACAGGGACAGTCTGAAAACTCGAAAAGCATGTGCATGTTTAATAATGTCAGAACCTTTCATTAGATTCATATTCTAAAATATCTAAAAGCTGCATCAATTCTAGAGCTGTGTTAAGTGAATATTTGCATTTGTTCTCTTTCAAACAAATCTGAAATCTTTTTAATTTACAGATATACTTTACAGATAAAATTAATAATAATGTCTACTTTATCATTTAATGTATCATTTTAAGAATGATTGTGATTTTGAGGTTGTCATACCTGTTTTCTTTTCCTCCTCACAGTGTTTTTTCATTATAATAAACAAATTTATATATGGGTCAAAGACATTAAGATGTCCGCATTAAAAGAAATTTAAATGTCCATTGAAAGCACATTAAATGTAAGTAAAGTGTCTACTTTTAAGGTTTCAAATAAGTTTTTTGTTTTGGTCAAAATTTGGTTGACATAATGTTACATTGTCATTCAATGTAACACAATATTTATGTAAAAATTCAAACAACATGCTTATTCTGACGTGTACATATTAAAATATATAAAAGAATAAGGGAGCATATTAAATTTTATTGTGTTTTAAATGAGTAAAGCATTCCTACTGACAAATGGGCAAAACCTAGGATAGTGGCAAATTAAAAAAAATGTAAAATTACAACTAATTAGTATTTGGGGTGAAAGTAATTAGTCTTTTAATGTGTCATAAATTGATTTTTGTTGTAAATATGCCTGACAAGAATGTTACACTGAATGGCATTTTAGTGGGTCTCTTCTGTAAATCAGGGAAAAATGTATGATATTTATTTTTTGCTCAGAAAAACAAAATTGCAATTAAATTAAACAGAAAACAATTTAAAGCAGTATTACACTTATTGTATTTATGCTTAAACCCTTTTTCATCTTTGACCCATATTTTATTTTTAATGTAATTAATGATGATATTTATTTCATACAACATATACCATTTTGACTTTCCTATTGAGATCATATCATCGTCTTTTCTTAAAGTTTAGTATACAAGGCTTAAGAAATTATTTATCAGAATTCAGTTTAAAACCAGAAAAATAAAGTAAAAAAAATAAAAAAAGAGTCTGTCTGAGACTTGATGAGCATTGTGGTTAAAATATAATTTCAAATTTTATTTTATTATAATTTATTATTTTACTGGTCATAAATTTACACACTGTGTTATTTTAAAATGTAAAGAGAAAAAAGTAACTATTTTGTCACCAATTAGTCCTGCAGAGTAACATTCCCTTTGAGATCATACCATATGAAGTCCATGAAGCCCACATGAATTGACATTGAAGTTTTTTTTTTTTACCAGTTTTCAAAATTAAATTTTTCATGACTATATTTCACTTCCAACTTTCCAGCCCAAAATACTAAATGAGCCATTTTTGCAGCTTAGTTTCAATAAATGCTCTGAACTTTGGTGGAAGTTTTGAGTTCTGAATGTTGCCGTATGTGTTCACTGTTCACGTTCATGGATTCCTCATTATATGACACATTTAACATCATCTGTGTGTGTGTTTGTGTATGTTTCATGGCACTTTTGATCACTCAGAGTTGAACCTACCACATTTGACTATGCCCTAGCTTGAAGAGTGTATGTAGAGTTGAGAACTTTCATGACTCCTGTATCTCTGGAGACCAAACACAGACGGTCGCTCTGGCTCCAGTGCAGCTGTCTCTCTCCCTGAAGGGTCATCATCTGTGCTTTGTTCAGCCATTCTATGTCGATATTATGTGCACCTCATTCAGGTTTGCAGTCTCTCGGTAGACTGATATGTGTGTAAGAGTGTGTGTTCAAGAGATTTCAGTAAGATTTACTACAGTTGTTCACTTTGACCTGCTTTCTGAACCAGCCCAGGTCCAAATCCCTATTCCCTAATAAATTAACACTGTCTTTGAAAACTGCTGAGGCCCGTTAAAAGCGTGCTACTACAACAGCTTGGTAGTGAGTGCACTGTTCAACACTTCTGTTCCACTGCAGTAACAGCTAAATGGATTGTGCATCAGATGATGTGTCAGATGTTATTGTTTGACTCAGGTGTCTGATGGACTGCAGTACAGTTAGCCTTTGTAGACTATACTTCAAACAGACTGATTCATAAAAATGATTTTCCTTAGCCTCATATTTCTTATTCTTACACACATTATATTGGAGAGGCTATACTTGTATTTTTTCTAAAGGCCTGATTGTACGTTTTTTTGCAAATAAATTTACTATCCTCACAGAAAAATGGCATGCCATTTTACTTATATTTTCATAATTCTTTATCAAAAACACAGATTTTATATAAACATGTAAAATAATCTATTTTTAATTATTAGCTAATTTAATTTTATTTCATTTTATTTTATTGGTCATGAATTTACATATTATGCTATATGTAATGTTATATATCAACTTAATTACGTATTATAAATAATTATTTATAAAAAATTATATATTATAAATATTATAAAATAATCTATTTTTATTATTAGCTATATTTTAATTTGATTTGGGCAGTAATTTACATATTTTGTTATATTTATTATGGTATATTGTTATATAAATGTGTGCATATATATTTTAAAGGCGTCTATTATCTTTTAGTTTTATTATTTATTAGATTTTTTTTTTGACTGGTCTTGATTAACATACACTATTATGTTAAAATGTAAATGAAAAGTTATTATACTGTTTTGCCACCAATTAGTGAGACTTGTAGAGTGACTCGCAAAATCCATATTTAATAGTTCGATCTCTTGGGGATTCTTGAAAATGTTGCTAATCAGGACCCCAACAAGAAGTCAAGCTGACATTTGCAGGCGTTAGGACGAGGGAGAGTTTTACATGCTACAGTTAATTAAATTTGTAATGTTTATCTGGAATTACCTCAGTGTTCATCTATTCAGCCCTTCAGTGTGATGCTTCCACTAAATGGAAAAACTTTCAGCATTAATTAGCATAAAATAAGTGAAAGCTTTTCTTATTTGTGTTGATGCGGCATATGGGGGTCTAACTGTTGGAAAGAGTGTCAACAATGAGTACAGCGGCAGTTTAACCCTTAAGGGGTGTTCATGCTGACAATGATTAAATCACAACATCTCTGCACTGTTTGACATTTCTTTCCACTGTGGATTGGTAGTCACCGCATTGTGTTGCTGCACATTTGCATAAAGTTGACCTCTGCTCAACTTTGTTGCTTCATCAGAGCTTCACTTTTATCGACTGGGTATTGCCTGGTTGATTTTTGGCTGCAGGTGCTGTGATCACATCGACACAGGGATCAGGTTATAGGTTGTCATAACCGCCTAATACTGATCTGTCTCACCAATGCACGGCTAGCAGCTGTCTGTATGTGCGTGTGCATGAATGTGTGTGTTTCCATCGTCATTAAAAGAGCCACATATCTTTGTATTTTTCTAGATTCAAATTTTAAACAAGAAGCTGGACTTCAGTCACGTACAGTCAAAGTGCGGATCCAAGGATAATCTGAAGCATTCGCCCCGTGGAGGCAATGTATGTACTGCTCCCTCTCTCCCTATGTCTGTCTTTCCTTCTTTTCCAAAGCCAGTAGACCTCCACGGTTTTTGTCCCTTTGCTTCCTTTCTGGACCTGAGAGTCCTAGATTTCCAACTTCCGGGCACATTTCTGCTGCACTGGATGCTCAATGCTACAGATAGGACAAAATGCCTACCATGGCAGAATCAAACATAATATAGATGCACACACACACACATCAGACATAATATGGAAAACCTGTATATGGGCTAATACACAAAACTGAAGTCCCTTCTTGTTGTTCATCATGTGAAAATATATACACGCCATATGTATATATTTGTAGACTGTAATGCAGGTGTTTGATATTGACCTATCAACACTTGTGTGTCAACTGTATGGAAGTCATATCAAAATAAGGCAACACATCATCAACCCTTCTTTTCAATATATCTCTGTTTGAGAAATATTATGTTAATTTATAAATTTAATTTAGATATTTACCGTTTTGCTCAACAGACTGTATCATGGAGTAGCTGCAGCAAACTTCGTGGCTTCTCACTCTTGTTTTCTTTAGGTTTCAAGGTCTCCTGTATTATACTTACTTTTTGGGTTTTGTTCCAAATCCTAGTGAGCTGCCTTGCTGTCTGCTGCCTACATAGGCAGCATCCTAACTCATGTCTGTACTTCAATCAGATTTGCTTTTTCTTCCCCTCGCAGCAGCAGTCACTGTGAGTGACTATTACGACAGAGCTATAATGAGCACACTGTGTAGAGCAGGACGCCAGCAATGCCAAGGTCAAGGGTTTGGTTTCCAGCAAACATTACTTATGCTGTCTGTTTAGTTTAGGTTAAAGGGGTGGTTCACTGGGTTTTTTTTAGGCTTGATTGTGTTTATGGGGTGCAGTCTAACATGTGTTAATGCTTCGTTAAAAAAAAAAAACGCATTCTTTTTCACATAATTTACTTTTATTTCACACCGCTCTGTCTCTTCTCTGAGAAAAGGGCTGATCTTTTCCTGTTTTTATGAAGCCCCGCCCTCAGAAATAGGCGAAACTAACGTTAAAAAAGTGAAATCGCAATCAACCACCCCTTTAAGTGGCATAGATCACTTTTATGCAACAGAAATGAAAGACTCCTATCTATATTTATCAAGGTCCTGAGTAAGAACAATTATTTAATAATCTGAAATAACTGAAATTTGACTTTGTTTTTGTCCAAATACAACGGAATCTACCCACTGATTCTTTGCCATGAATTTCTAATCTGCCGAATGTCTGTCATTTGATTCAGTGATCTGATGCTCTATTTGTGCTATTCATTGAAGTTGTTGGTTTTCTTAATGTTGTGGCATCTTCAGCATATGGATTAGTTCTGCTTGATTTGCAGCTCAGCTAACCATTTTTTATGTGTTTAGCTGTGGAGTAGTTCTCGGGTGACTTTTAACTGTTTAACTCATCAATTATTGCTCAGTACTTTTTAGGCAAAGCTGTTTTTTTTTTTTTACATTGCAGCATCATATGTGAAGAAGAACTGGGCAACTCCTTGCATTTAATATCCAGTCTGTTTTATATTTTGTTCTCAATTTATGGTGTTTCTCACAGGTTCAAATTCAGTCTAAGAAGATTGATCTTAGTCATGTGACCTCCAAGTGTGGCTCACTGGATAACATCCGCCACAGGCCAGGTGAGCATGCTAAGGAGTTCTAGAAATTTTAACCGCAGATTGGAAATTTGCAGTGTCATGCAGGTTGCTTTTAAAGCATGGAATGCCCGAGCTAGATTATTGGATGATACAACAGTGCCATCTTGTGGTTAGGTTTTTAATGTCTTCCAAACCCATTTCGAATGATTTTTTTATGCACATTTATAAAAGGTGAGATTTTCTGCTATAAGAATCTTGCAGGCTCTTTCCAGTAATTAAAAAAAGCATCATGATTTCAATTTCAAATAATTTTTGCTATTGTATTTCAAAGAACATACTGTAGGCTACAGATTTTATATACTTTCATGTTTTATATGGATTTTGGAACACTGCTGTTCAAAATTTTGGAGTCAGTAAAGAAATGAAGGATGCAATTAATTGAGTAAAAGCATTATATTGATGCCTTTTACATTTATAAAAAGGATCAAAAATTTATTTATATTTTAAATATATGTTATTTGGAACGTTCTATTCAAAGAACTCTGAAAAAATTTATCATGTTTTCCACAAAAAAATATTAAGCATCAGATCTTAAAGTTATCAAAGTTTGTAACATTGATAATAATAAGAAATGTTTCTTGAGCATCAAATCATAATATTAGAATGATTTCTAAAGGATCATGTGACACTGATGACTGGATTAAACACACTGTAGGCTACAGATTTTATATACTTTCATGCTTTATATGGATTTTGGAAAATATACACTGCTGTTCAAAATTTTGGAGTCAGTAAAGAAATGAAGGATGCAATTAATTGAGTAAAAGCATTATATTGATGCCTTTTACATTTATAAAAAGGATCAAAAATTGATTTATATTTTAAATATATGTTATTTGGAACGTTCTATTCAAAGAACTCTGAAAAAATTTATCATGTTTTCCACAAAAAAATATTAAGCATCAGATCTTAAAGTTATCAAAGTTTGTAACATTGATAATAATAAGAAATGTTTCTTGAGCATCAAATCATAATATTAGAATGATTTCTAAAGGATCATGTGACACTGATGACTGGATTAATAGCTGCTAATAATTCAGCTTTGCCATCACAGGAACAGATTACATTTTAAAATATATTAAGATAGAAAACAGTTAAATTGTAATAATATTTCACAATATTTTTCTTTTTTAACTGTATGTTTTATATATTAAAAAAAAAAATGCAGCCTTGGTGAACATTAAAGACTTTTTTTTCAAAAAGATTAAAAAACATTTAAAATTTTTAAAACTGTAGTGTAGATCTTTACCTTCATAAAAAAGTCAAGTTGTTTGTCCAGGAGAGAAATGAGAAATTGATTAAATGACTCTTTTATGACTCTGTCTGCGTCTCAGGCGGTGGTAATCTTTTTCTGTTTTAACTGTATGTTTTATATATATTTAAAAAAATGCAGCCTTGGTGAACATTAAAGACTTTTTTTTCAAAAAGATTAAAAAACATTTAAAATTTTTAAAACTGTAGTGTAGATCTTTACCTTCATAAAAAAGTCAAGTTGTTTGTCCAGGAGAGAAATGAGAAATTGATTAAATGACTCTTTTATGACTCTGTCTGCGTCTCAGGCGGTGGTAATGTGCGCATTGAGAGTGTGAAGCTGGACTTCAGAGACAAAGCCCATGCAAAGGTGGGCTCCCTGGAGAACGCCCACCATACGCCTGGAGGAGGACTTGTACAGGTGAGTTCTTACCCATCCCACATCATACATGAAGTCATGTTAAGTGACCGTTACCGACTTCCTGTTTCCTGCTTGCTAAGATCGAAAGCCATAAGATGATGTTCCGTGACGTGGCTAAAGCACGCGTGGATCACGGGGCGGAGATTGTGATCGAGACACTCCGGCTGTCAGGCGGCACCTCCCCTCACCGGCACAGCCACATGTCTTCGTCTGGAAGCATCAACATGCTGGAGTCGCCACAGCTGGCCACGCTGGCCGATGATGTGACCGCCGCCCTGGCCAAACAAGGCTTGTGAATCCCCCAAAACGTCTCCCTCCGCTCTGTCTACAGTAGTCCCCTTCAGTGGTGTCACAGTTCACCTGTCCTCCCTCTGGTATTTATGGAACACTACAGATTCACTTCTCATATTCACACTTTCCTCTTTCCTCTTCATCAACCAACAATCTCGCAGAAACCCTGTCGTGACTATCGGAAATGGAAAAAATTTTATCTGTTTTATTTGATTTCATTTTAATGAATAACGACTTAGCTAGAGAGAGGGTACCAGTGCTTTTTATTACCCATGATACATGTGACTTTTTATGGTTGTGTACAGACAGTGGCCTCAAAAGCTGGTTTAGGGTCAGCGTCAGGTGTGTTGCGTAAAAGTCGTTCGATCTGAATTTTTGATATACAGGAATGGGCGCGACGATCTCATGCTGCACGTGTTATTTTGCCCATTCAGTGCATGGACTCTTCAACATCTCAACTGCGAGTCACGTACGATCAAACACGATATACATTATAAGGGAATATATTTATAAATATGCCAGCTCTTCGTCTCAACATCTAATGCTCAATCGAAAAAAGAAACGATTACTCCTTCGATAACTTATACCTGTACAATTGCATTTGAAAAAAAAAAAACCTAGATAGTATGACGAGCATGTATTCTAGTACACAAAAGAGGCTATTTTCTATTTCAAGGGGTTTTAGTAAGTTATTTGCTGAAACATTGAATAAAATGAACACATCATGTTTTGTAGATACTAGCGACAATGTTTAGCTTGGATGACCACACCTCTGCCTTCGCTGTCGTTAAGAAACCGTTGCTTCCGTGGATCTTTGTCGGTACACAGTTTAAGCAGATTCGTGCTTCAATTTACACAAAACCATGATGTTACGGTTACGCAAAGACATTCAAGGGCTCCAGGTATACATGAATCATGTAAGATCTGCTCAAATTTGCTCAAAGTCTTGAGGTGTGAACTGTACCACCATTTTTCAGAGTCGAGATGGGAACGGATCTGTCCGAGCAAGATTGGTGGTGCTGCGGCCCTCATTCGATGCTTAAAGGGGTCATATGATGCGATTTCAAATTTTCCTTTCTCTTTGGAGTGTTACAAGCTCTTGGTGCATAAAGAAGATCTGTAAAGTTGCAAAGACTAAAGTCTCAAATCCAAAGAGATATTCTTTATAAAAGTTAAGAGTCAGTCACACCTACCTAAAACGGCTCGTTCTAACACGCCCCCACATTTTAAATGTAGGGAGCAGCTCCTTGGGACTTTGTCGGTGTGTTAGGCCCTGTGTTTGTTTGCTGATTCCTGCTTGGATGCTTGGTTTTCTTTCTTAGGAAGTGGAAAAAGAAACACAGAAATCAAAACATTAAGAAGGTTACTCACTCCGCTTGCATCTGTTTGAACACAGTACTCCAGTATATTTTTTCTCGTCATTTGTGGTTCTCCCCAGCCCCTTTTCCTCTAGAACAGCTGTCATTCGTAGGCTTCTGTGTTTTCTCGGCCTTTCCCTGATTCCCTCAGCTGCAGTAAATGTATTTAAAAGGTCACATAGATGTACGCAGTTTTTCTCCTGTTGGTATGATACGGATTATAAATGCCCTTAACAGTTATGACAATAAAAATACAGAAAATCAACAAAACATTAGTGTGATCTGTTGTTGTTTTTTTTCTTCAGATTTTGTGCTTGTGTAATGATTTATGGTTGTGGTATTACTGGCTCCTTACAGGCCATGTTACAGTACATTACAGTGATTTAAAAAAAAAAAGGTAAGTGAAAATCTGATGCGTGAATTAAAGGGTTTAGGACAAAAAAACTGATCCTTAACTGTGGCAACTCATTTTAAACGTAATTGTCATTTATAAACTTTTCATTATTCATAATTTGTTGCAGGCCTCATGTTTTGAAATTAGTGTTTACAGATAGTTGTTGATAGATTTCTGTTGAAAGATTTTGACTTTTTCTTAGTATGTCTGATAAAATTACAGTCGATTGTAGCATCCACTTCAGTTGTCTCAGGTCACATTCACCTTTTTTTTATGGAAACCATTCAATATGACTGCAATAATATAATAATATAGCAATAATAAAATATAACAATAATAATAAAGTCATATTAAACATTTAAGTATTATGTTTTAAATTCAATTACAAATCAAAAAGGAAATATGTTACTATAGTTATAACACAATTGTACTGTCAAACAAACAAAAAAAATTAATGTTTAATAAAAAAGTTTTCATAACAACAGTAAAATTACATGAATAATATGTATGACTTTGCTTTTATCAACCTTAAACCATTGAGCTTCTATTCAGGGAAACCTTCAAGCTTCTCTTTTGTTAACAACAGATTTATAAACGGTAGATGGTTGGCTTATATTGGATTGTAAATGCAGGTCACAGGGCCAAAATGTGACATGTTTGTACTTTCAATTTCTGACCAATTAACCCCATTTACTTTCTTGATACACATTTCTGGTCTTATTGTAAACATCTTTCCTTTCCTTTCCTATTTTTTTCTGATCCAGTCAATTCCTGATCAATAAAATCCACCAAGTCCCATCCTATCCTTTTTTTCTTGTTGAATATCCTCTAAAATGGATAGTGAATATGGTTTCATGTTGCCTTTAAATCCCCTGTACCCTTAAGTTAAAGTCTACTTCTGCTATGCTATTTAAATGATCGATCGTGTTTGCCTACCTGTTCCACTTACCTGTCCATTCCCTTTCTGCCTTGTGTGCTGAATATGAGAACATTAATCACAACAAGGCTGATACTTTGTGAAAAGTTTATTATGAGAATTGACAGAGGCAAAAAATAAATTAAGACTCTGGGGAAAGGGGAAGGAGGTTTTGCAGCCAGTCCATTAATGACAGTATATTTAGCACCTTTGACTTTGCGATCCAGGCAATGAGGGGTCAAGGGGTGGTTTGTATTTTTGTGTAACTATGATGCCCCCCTACACCCCCTCCCCTCACAACCGTTCCATTACAGAGAGGCTTGTCCCGGCACGAACAACACCAAGAAAATTAGCTGGAAAAAAATATGAATGGCTTCCAAGAATGGACAAAAAAAATAGGAGTCAAGTGGAAAAAAATAGGAAACACAAATAACAAAATAATTGTTTATGACTAACATCCCATGTCCCTTTCATCCATTTCTGAGTTAGTTTGGAAACATTGTGTGGATGTCCTGACATCATGGAATCTGGAGAAACGCTTCAGTTTCCTCACAACTCCGACTTCTTACACAGACATGATGTGTTTGACGAAAGCTGTTCAGAATGGAGAGATCAAATAGGATTAGAATTACAGTACAACAAACAAACATTATGTCTATAAATCGGTTAATCATTAAAAATTTCACTGTGGTTAATAAATGTTCAGTGAGATAAAGAACGGATTTTAACTGACCCTCGTAGTTCACACAGCCATTTTCATCCTCCTGGCCTTGCATGAGAGCATCGATCTCAACTTCATTCATTTTCTCACCTGTAGAAAAAGACAGGAAAATAGGTTAGTCAAGTCATTAAACAGACTGAAATACTGATGCATGTCATTAAAAATGCATTTCTGTCATGACAACTCTCGGAGGGATTGGCATGGTAATGTACATGACAATGTTACTGTATTTGGTCTTGGCGGAATAGATCTGCTACGCTGCTGCAGCGGCAGAGCAAGTACAGAGACTTGCTACTGCCAATACATCCACAACATGCTGCTGTAAGCATG
The DNA here is from genome assembly GCF_001515625.1 of Sinocyclocheilus rhinocerous. Classification (NCBI taxonomy): domain Eukaryota; kingdom Metazoa; phylum Chordata; class Actinopteri; order Cypriniformes; family Cyprinidae; genus Sinocyclocheilus; species Sinocyclocheilus rhinocerous. The sequence goes on from NW_015631726.1 coordinate 539,944, forward strand.
TAAGAAATAAGGCTGCTGCACATATAACACATATGAATAACCCCCATATAGCATACATGAATCACCTCGTAGCAGATCTATACAGGTGGAGCTGGGGAAGGTGGAGGGTTTCTGAAGTGCGCTGCCAATTTTCAAACAATATTCAAACAAAAGCCAGGTATTTGAAAATTGAGCAGCGAGCTCATTGGCTACCGATACATCAGAGAACCAATCAGCTGCCATGTGACAATGATGTCGCCAGGTCAGATTGAGCTAGACCTATCGGACTGCGCCATCTAGAGTTTCATGCCAGAACTCTGTATTTAAACTCTGATATTGGTTGTTTGACCGGATCTATGATTTATTCTTAAGTATCAATGAGCTGCTTGTGTGGAAAAAAATAAAGAATTTTCACAGTTTTTTTTTTACTGAGATATTTTGAATAGACAAAGTCTTTACTTTCAAATTGAGTAATAAAATAATTTCTAGCATGAAAAAATAAGGTATGTTGAAAGAAACATTACAATTTGTGAATAAATCTCCTAATTCTGTCAAAAATGTCTGAAAATTGTTTGAAATCTATAGAGGTAATTTTGCCAAAATGTTTTATGATATTAAAGGTTCTCAACTACACTGAAAAATGGTAACATCTAAATTAACTGGTTTATTCACTTCAAAAATTCTTAACATCACTGAACAAACTTATATACATTAATTTAAATATCAGGGTCAAAAAGGTTGAGAACAACTGAGATATAAATATAATTACAAAGCAGAGACTTTCACATTCAATTCATTTAGTGTTTCTTGGTAAAAAAAGAAAAAAAAGAAAGATGGATGGATGGATGGTGCGGGTCACATGTTGTTTCCAATTAATCCACTTCCAACAAAGATACTGATATGGAACTGCAGTGGTAATGCAATCAGCCTGTTCATTTTGGCCACTTACCCAGTGTTGACAAGACGATACGCAGCTCAGCACCCATTACTGTTCCGTTGCCCTCCTTATCGAATACACGCAGACCCTCAACGTAGTCATCGTATGTTGCCTTGTTTGGGCTGTTGACCACAACCTGCAACATGGGCAGGAAACCCTCAAAGTCGACTCTCTTGTTTACCATGTCTGTAAACGGGGTCAAAAGTGAGGAGAGGGGTCACAGAGGGCAGATGTAGTGAAACAATGCACTGCAAGCACCTGTTACCACACCAGCCTTCTACCAATTACAGTTAAAGAAACAGGAATATGAAATATGTCATGGTGAAAGCTCCTGACAGTGCTAATGCTGACTAGAGGTACTTTTGGAGTAGCTAATTAAAAGTAAAAAAAAAAAAAAAAGAGAATATAACTCCCTCCATATAAAGGCAGTACCATGTGAGGCCAGAATGCTGACTGCAGTGTAACTCACACCCAGGCTGCTGAAAGCTCCCCTTACTGAGCAACAACCACATTCTTCCAAGTAAGATGCAGGCCTGGACAATGGTGCAAATTATCTGTGAAGTTGCACGGAACTGCTTGACCTTTATTCCACAACAGAAGTAAATCCCAGAGCTCTTTGGGAATTTGACACAGGTCGCTTACTTCAAATCACTTAAAATGTTCTAAGCTTTTGAATTAATATTGCTGGTGGTATTAACTTCCTGCCTAGAGGCAGATTATAATTAGTTAGGATATTTAATAACTAATTTTCTTTCTGCAGGATTTTTTCCCTATTCTTCATTATTTTAAGCACCGCACCCCAAACTCAATACACGTTTGTAAGCAAGGGTCATGGAACCTATAAAAAATGATCTCACCTTCCATCTGGTCCTGGTTGAAATCGACCTGCAGGAAAACAGATGTACTTTTTATTCTATCCCATAAGTCAAACATAATATAATATGCTTAACAGATCAGTGTGTTTTGTAAATTTAAACATATAGATCAAAATTTCGAGTCCCAGATCTTGGCATGCTTAATTTAGTCCCTCAGCTGCTTACAGAACAGTAAGGAGCTCCATGTTTGGCCATGTGGACCCACTCCACTTTTGGCTATCTGGGCCAATCAGAAAAGGGGTGTTACGTTTGATTGTAGTTACGCAGAAAAAAAACAAAAAACAGAACTATCCGTGGTGCTGAATCATCCGCCAATAATAGATATTTTCTCCAGTCATCAGGCCCAGAACAACCTTAGGCAACTGCTTAGAATGATTTAACTCATTAACTGATATAATATGCTTAACAGATAATTAGGTTATGTACATTCAGATATATGGCTCAAACATTTATGACAGCTCCATTTGAATCTGCATTACACACAATTTTCTTTATGTAAAACACATTATGAAAGCAATTAGCCTATAAAGTGTAACGCAACCTTAATGCAGGCATTTTCATAAATAAGCAATACGACTCGAGAGGCTTTAGAACACAAATTAATGGACTTTTTGCTTCATTAAATGCAAATTCATGTAATAGGCTACCTAACATGTAAATAATAACAGAACATTATTTTGGTAGAGTTGGAATCATGTATTAACCAATCAGCATCCAGGACCTGAACTATCACTTTTTTTTTTCTTTTCTTTTTTTTTTTTAATCTCATTTGTAATTTAGTAAAAACGGCAAAAACTTTTATTTTTGCTAAACGTAAGTAAGTAAGTAGGCTAAGTGAGTAAGTAAGTAAATAAATAAATAAATTCACTTTAAAGTCTGAGGAAAAAATTCCGTGAACTTTCACTGCACATCTATCTGTTTGATGTCATGTCGTTACCTTCACACCGGACAGATCTACTGCTGCGGCTTTAGGTGGGGCCTCGGGTGCGGGCGCGGGAGCGGGGGCAGGTGCAGGCTCTGCTTTCTTGGCAGGCTCGGGCTTCTTAGCGTCCTTCTTTGGTGCCATTTTTTTAGTCTACTTGTCCGCCGGGAGGGAAGTCAACACCGGGAGTGGACCACAGCTTGGAGGATACTCAGCATTTTCAAGGTAAGTATAGATGGTTATATACGCTTATAATTTACTTCAGAATTGATGTCAGACTGATACACGCGCGGATTGGGTCGCTGGTCACAGAGGGGAGGTGTCGAGCGACCCAAATGGACAAGGAGGCGAAGCGAGGGGACAGCCAAGGGTCGTAAATATCTTTTCAACTTCAGGGGGACACAACAACCCGGGAATTTTCTTCAAGGTATTGATTGTAATATTGATAATTCACGTGCGCAGTCGAGATGTAACGCGGGCTCCATGTCCTCCTCGGAGGTAAATGTGATTCTTTAGAGTTTAGACGAGGTGAAAGTGTAACCATAGCATAGTTTTTTCGCCGTAGCAGTTTTCTTTAGCCTCATCATCAGGCGGAAGTTTGACTAAACAAACAGAAATGTCCCTAGCAAAAAAAGGCCCATTTCCTGCTGTCAATAGAGATGCATGAAGCACAGCTCACACAGAAATCACTTTCAATATATACAGCATTTTTTATTACATTTAACTATTACATGAATTATTATTCCTGGTCAGGTTGAATCACTCATATTAAATGTATTTTTTAAGCGAGTTCAGTTAGCTGTTACCACATGAAGCACTTTTTAAGGTTATTTGACAAAACCTTTTGTAGCTAGTGTAGCTTGAGTCACTTGGTCTACATCAAGATTAAAAATGGCAACATGCTTACAATAATGTTTCAAATAATGGGAAATGCCAGCAGCTGATGGCTATAAATACCAGGAGAGGTGGCAAGAATGTGACCACTTTCCTCAAAAGAAATGAAAGTCTCATGGTATGTTGTCACTTCAGTGAAAGTAACCTGACAAAAAACAAACAAGGAAGTTGTCTGCAAAGCATCAATGCTCAACTAAATAAATGATCTAAATGTACAACTTTGATGAGAGTGAATGAAAGGTGGCTACTTTGTTGAAGCAAAATAGGATACAATTTAAAATACGCAGATATAAACTATACTGTATAAGTTTTAATTTCTTTTGATTTTTTGGTTGCTACATATACTTCCATTTTTTGGGATAACATTGTTCTATTATATTGTGGATATTTTGTTCTATTCTTCTCTACTTTATGTAGTATTTTTGTTCCATTTTCCACTTTTAGCGTACTAATATATGGAAAATGAAAAAAATAAGTAGGCCTAGGTCTAAACTTTAACTGGTGATGTAAATCCATTGCATGGGTGTGTTCAGATCATATTTCAATCTATGATGTCTGAAATTATTTATATAAATTATTTTAAAATAAAATTTAAGATAAAAAAATAAAATAAAATAAAATGGAAATAAAAAATCTCATTAACAGAATGCAAACTGTGTTTCATCAGACTTCTATGTGCTCAGAGCCCAGGGGTTTTATCAGTTATGAGTCATCTGAGCAGAGAGAGATGTTTGTGGAAGAGTGGAACTCTTCCAGCATCCAAATTCGTCAGTGTCCGTCATCATGTTATACATGGAAGTGTTTGAGCAAAGTGCAGACAGTTTGAGAAATGATACAGAGAGCCAGAGAGAAATCAAACTGTGAAGTGAATGAAAGCTGATAGTGACAATGAGTGAGTAAATGTCTTTGTTCATCTCAGCCTGGACTCTTGGGAAAGGGAGTTAGTGGAGTCTGGAAGTCTTAAGGAGGCCTCAGCTGCTGATGCCGGTTACCCCTCAGAGTGCACAGAGTGAGTTTTTTCCCCTCTCTCCCATCTAAATATGTCTTGCAGGCCCTTTTCCCCACCCCCAGAGGTGGGCCAGTAGAGACTGAAGATATTCATTCACCCTTCTCGACCCCCTGCTTTCCCTTTGGACCCGCTTTCTCTGACCCTCTTTCAGTTGTAGTCCCCCAGCTGTCATCAGGGCTCACCCCTGCCATCTAGAAGCACCTTCTATAAAACCTGCCCACCAGAAACAACAACCCCCTCTCCAGCTCTTAATGATTTTAGCAGCTAATTCACTTTTAGCCTGCTTGGTTATTTGGTATGGTTGTTGGGATGGGGAGGAGTCAATAAGTTTGATGGAAGACAAGATGTCCCAAGATAACTTCTCTAGTATGCATCAGGTTTGGCATACCATACACTTTTGGCCTTACAAACCTGTATGATTTACTTTCTTCTGTGAAACACTAAAGAAGACATTTTGAACACTTTCAGTTGCTTTTTACTTCGATAGTATGGTCAAATAATACAATGGGAAACTTAAACTGTTTGATTAAATCTATTGTATAGTCAAAAATATAATGGAAGTCAGTGGGGACTGAAACTGTTTAATCACCAACTTACTTGGTGACCAAAGAAAAAAGAAAGAAAGTCATACAGGTTTGGAACAACATGAGGCTGAGAGAATGATGACATAATATTCATTTTGGGGAGGACTATCACTTTAATGTTTAAATGTATGAACTGAAGCATAGTAAAATGAAATAACATACTGTAAACCAATAGTATAAACTAGTGCTGGGCGGTATACCGGTTCATACCGAATACCGGTGTTTATTTTTGTTATGATATGAATTTTTTAAATACCGCAATACCGGTGTATGTCGCTTAAACAACGTTTGGAACGAGACACTGTTTGAAAGGGGCCCCTTTTCACTGTTGCACTGTGGTGAGGGTATTTTTTGACAATATTCACTCATCATGACAGTAAAATAGGGCATTCTAAGTCAATATACTGCAGTATTTCCTCTCTCAATCAGTAGAAAATATGGTTAACACCCGGTCATGCATGAAAAAAAATACCGTCATGTACCGTGAAACCGGTATAATTTTGAAAAATACCGTGATATAAATTTTTGGTCATACCGCCCAGCACTAGTATAAACACCTGTGCCTGTTTTACGTCATTCAATCATATGTTTTCAGTGAAGATGTATCGTGATCTGCACAAGAATATCCTGTTTTCCACAGCAACCCAAGATAGAGCTTTCCAAACATCTGTGAAGCTTCAATATAAAACCCCTTCATCATAAACATGCTACTCCAACGTAGATATGAAAACATTCCTGTCTGACTCTCCTCAAGCTTCACAAGCTATGCTAATGAGGTAAGCGAGCTTACGCCCATCATACAGTTAAAAGCCTGCAGGGTGTCATGTCAAAGTGACGCACATCTCCGGATTTAGTATCTTTTCAAGAGCGCAACAGGGAAGACGTGCCAACCATGAGGGAGGAGACAGGCACTCCAAGGAGAGGTGAAAAGGTCTTACGGTGAAACACTGTGTGGCTGAGGAAATTACCATGTTTTTCTTCGATAGCATATGTTTTCTAGCTGATAAATAACATGCTGCCCTTTTTTGTTTGTAAAATTTGGGTGGGGTAATTTTTTTATCCTATCTTATGTTCAAGTTGTAACTATGACTAAAATGACACATAAAGTAAAAGTGATTAGTACAGAGTGTCTTTTCTGTGTCTAAATATATTGAAAAACTATTTGAGGCATTAGTCATTGGTGTCTTATAACATTAAGAGACATCGATATGGGTCACTGTTTTCAAGAATAGCACCTCTAGTTTTTTTTTTCAACCAATGTGTTTCTTCTCACAGGCCACCTATCTCATAGATACAGCCTATATTTCAGAGACATTGTGTAATAGAATTTATGTGCAATATCTAAATGCAATATTTAAATTATAAATAATAATACACATTAATATATTATCTGTATATACCCACAATTCATTGGTTAAAAAAACTGAATGTAAGTTATCTTGTATTTGTGTCTCTCTTTGCCTATATTTTTTATTCTGTTTTTTTTTGGTATTTTGTATCTACATGAGTATAACAGGAAGTACAGCTGAGCTGGGGCCTTTAACACTCCCCTGAAAAGCACTTTTGCCCTTCATAATGTATGACTAGATATATTTTAAATACCACTCATAGATACAAGTATCCATTCGTGGACGTTTTCTCAAATCCTGCATATAAAATAGTGTGAGTAGAGTATTATTTGCCTCATTATATGACTCCAGAATTAAAGAGATCTTAAAGGACAAACTGCATTCTGGTAAACGAAATGTGCTGCTGTCTTAAGAATGGAGCGGGAAGTGAGTGGCGTTATTTTCAGATAACCTTAAGGCAGAGCAGCAGAAGCATTCTGACTTAGAGGTCACAGATTCGGCATAGTTCAGACCTCAGTGATTCTGATGTGAGCCCCCCATAACTAACCCACTCATGGACTCCTTACTAATTCTATAAGGAATGGCATTGTAACTTAGCCCCTGGACAGATGGACCCTATTTATAGCCCTTCCTGAAGAGGTGCAAAGTTTTCTTGGGATCTCTCTGAGGGGGGGCCACAACTCCTTAAGGGGGTTGATTTAGCATCACCTGCCTATCCCTTAAAGCCGTCTCAGACCGATTATAAAGGGTAAAGCTAAACAAAGCAGCACACAGCCCTGGAAAGTGTCTAACTCCCAGTGAGGGTCTCCAAGCAGCCCTTACTGTAAAATAATACCTATTATAGTTCCTTGCAATTGCTGAAGTCACGAACACACGTCATTAAAGAGGCCTGCCCATCACTCCTGGTTCAAGTGTTGAGATGGAATTAAATACAAAGTAATCATTTGCATATTCTGGAGGCTGCTAGAATGTTCTAGTGCTGCAACTAAATAAACTCTTCAGCATGATTTAAAAAAAAAAAAAAAAACTATTACAATGTCAGACCCCAAATCTCATCCATACATCTAAATAAAAAATAAATACAAACTATTTATATATTATTTATTTATAAGAGTTTCTGAAATCTTCTGAAATGGCTATATTAATTTTAAATAGTTTGATATTGAAAAATGGTCATTCGTTTTTTTTTTCTGTTGTCATCCAAAGAAAAGAGGCATGCCTAATGAGCATTTACATAGAGACCAACATGGCCTTGGTTATTTTCAGACCCTTGTATATGGCTGGGGATCTTTGAAAACAGCAAATGGGATCCCAGCCAAAATCCAGAAGGAGAAACTCACCTTATTTGTTAAGACGCCAGTAGAGTGTGAGGATCCAGAACTGAGCTGTATTAGAAAGCTATGCATTTCTGAAGCACCCCCATACCCTCTAATAACTTAGCAATTTTCCGTCTTATTATGCCAACAGGCTCTTAGAATAGAAAAGGAGCACAGAAATATTGCAGACAGGGATGTTGTCTCCATACAGTTTCTCATGTACTGTAGACACAGGGATCATATTGCAGGAGAATTAGTTAATGTAAACATGATAATTTGATCCCATAACATATGGCTATTTAAGATACATAACACTGATATTAAAGCACAATGCTGAATGAATGCACTGCGCTTTGTGACATGAAAGTATGTTTACATATTTAAATTACGAGGAACTCAATTATAATACCATTTTCTTTATCTTAAGGGCTTTTCCTCATTATAATAATGTTACAACTAAAATACTGATTCAGTTTAATCGTCACATTAGATTTGTCTCAAGGAATATCAACAGAAGATGAGTTTCCATAGGATGACAACTAGAGGGCAGTAGACAGTATAAAACAATAGATCAGGGTTTGGCTTGTTATTTTCTACTGCAAAGCCCCTGCTGGTAGAGGCTGTAACTATAACATTATGTTGGCAAAAAGCATATTTCTTCACTGACCAGTGTTATTTTAGTATAATTTAAAATACTATTATTTTATATATTTTTTCTAAATATTTTGAATTAGTTTTTTTAGGTAACACTAAGTTCTCACTTATTTTAATGTGTCCCTGTTACACGTTACATGTACTTACTATTATAATAACAATAAATTATGCATAATTACATGCAAGTAACCCTAAGCCAAACCCTAATCCTAACCCTAACCATATAGTAAGTACATGTAGTTAATTAATATTACTTTGTACTTAAATGTATGATTACACTGTAACAAGGACACCTTAAAGTAAAGTGTGGCCGGTTTTTATTTTTATTTATTATATATATTTTTTTCATTTAAATTTTAGTGAACGTTTTAGTAATTTGTTGTAGTTTTAGTAAATTGTATCAGTTTTTGTAATTTGTTTTATTTTTTAATAATTTTTATTATAATAATTTAAAAAATATTGTATTAAAAATGTTGCCTTGGCAACTAGCTGAAAATAAATAAAATAATTTCAAGTTTTATTTTATTTCAGTAAACATTTTATTTAAATTTTTAATGCATTTTTAAAGGTTTTAGTTTTAATGTGGTTTACTATAATAACCATAACATTCGCGGCGCTATTAAAAAAGTAGCTTATTTTACAAGCAACATATAAAATGCAAATATTTCAATATATTATATTTCCATATATTATTAGCATTTATTATTCCATATACTTTTATTACAATTTCCCATTTACAGCCTAAAATATCTGTCCATCCAAAACACAAGGTAAGTGTTATATAACAGCATTCCATTACTAAAACTATCAACAAACACATACCTCTAAATATTGGCCACAATAATTACACAAATATACAAACTCAACCAGAACTAAACACAAATTACAGTATTTTTGCAAAATGTGAACATGTGAATGAGAGGCCCTCTCTGCTTGAGTACAGTAGGTGAACAAGTAAATCACCTATACATATGAATTATTTTGTATATAATAATATTCAGAATATAATAATATAATAAGTATAATATAAAAAGTTGTTAAAGTTTTGAAGGCTAATTTTAAAGAGTTTAAAATGTGCATGAATTATATACATATACTATAACATTACAAATCAAACTTTTGGTACAATCAGTTACATGATTTTAATATGCAGTGTGCTACACTTACATAGTCTACCATGGTCTAGTTTGTGGTCAAGTTATCACTGCTTACAACCTTCCACAGCTTTGACTTATGACCTCCACATGTTAGCTCAGGGGTCATTTAATTCACACAGAGTTCATGTATATTGTTCCTGTCTGAGGTCTGTATCTTTGCTGAATGGTGCCAAACATTATGTGTGGTTCTGACAGACTGCTGAATCCACCAGAGTGGCGGCCTTGGCACTGAGCCCTCCCAGCATGCTCAGCAAAAGTCCTGCACTAGCATTAATCCCCTGATAGGGGCTCCCGCTATTGTCAGAAGGAGAGGAAAAGAGCAGGGATTTGCTCACTGTAGCACACTGTGGATCTGAGTTGCAAATGTGAATGCATGGTTGGGGAGTACTGTAGTTTCATCAGAAGTCTGTGCTCATCTCCTTTAGTAGGCTTATTACAGCATTCTTTTAAACATTCTAAATATAAGAACATATGACATTTACTTTAGCCTGTGATTTACACAAGCACTTAAACTGATGCAAGGTTTTTTCATGTTAAAAACATGTAAATGTCATATTCATACACTCTTAAAAATAAAGGTGCTTCACGATGCCATAGATTAGAAGAACGTTTTTTTCTAAATGGTTCCATAAAGAACCTTTAACATCTGAAGAACCTTTCTGTTTCACAAAAGGTTCTTTGTGGTGAAAGAAGGTTCTTCCGATTATAAAAAGGTAAGAAAGAGATGGCTCTTTAAAGAACCTTTGACTGAATGTTACTTTGTGAAACCAAAAATCGCTGTGAAGAACCTTTTAAGCACCTTTATTTGTAAGAGTGTAATTCACTGAAGATGCATTTATTGGTTGGGTCATTGCTCTAGAATTATGATGTGATGTTGCCATATTAAATGCCCTTTTCCTCTATACTTCTCTCTGTGTAAAAATACAACCTATTGCATTGATGAAATGTTTCAAAATTGCACAATGAAACAACATGGTTGAAGTGATACTGAAATTGTACAAATTTATACATTGTGTTATATTTTATTATTTATTATTCTTCTCTATTACAATTTTGGTGATACTTGTGCACTCCACATTTGGGAGTCACACTCATGGTCTTCGCGGTCAAAAGTGACTGGACACCTGAAATGTAACTTTTTTTTTCTTCAGTAAAATCAATCTAATATATTTTTGTTCAGTAATATTTTTTTGAGATAATTTTATGGTACTAATTAATATTTATGCAATAATTATGATAAATTTGCCCATTGAAAATAGTAAAACATTTTGTTCTCATTTTTTACAATTATTTTTCAATTAATGCAGTATTTCAGATTAAAATAGAGACTATGCCTTTAAAATCCCATTTTTGAAGGCAGAATAGCACCTCCTGGTAAGAGCAAAAAAAGAAAAACCTGTAATTTCATGGTGTAACCACTAGATTCCTGTATAGGACTCAATAGAGAGGCTTGTGGATTCCCTAGTTGTTTTTATTCATAATTTT
>NW_015631726.1:551681-573367 GCF_001515625.1 Sinocyclocheilus rhinocerous
ATGTACCGTATCGTGACCTGAGCATATCGTTACACCCCTAATATTAAGGCATTTTCAAAGACTACTTTTTGTCAAGGTTTATATTTTTTTGTTGTTTTAAATGTTGATTTGAAGTGTAGGTTTTTGCATTATTATTACTACATTCAAACCTGAATGCATTTTGTTACACAAAACATTAAAATTCTATAAAAATGTAACAAAAATTAACAGGAATGCTTTATCAGAGCTTAATCCTTCTGGGTCTGATCTGATTTTAACCTCTTATTTCAGTCTTCTGACTCATTTTGGCTATATGGTTATAGCCATACCAATTCATTTTGAGTATAATTCTGTATGTGTGTGTCTGAGTGTGTGTAAGTGTGTGTGAGTGGATGAAGCTGTTTGACACTCGATTTTTTCCCCCATTTCCCATTCATTTCCTATGGTCGGTCATTTTTGACCGAAGACCATGAGTGTGACTATTTTTTTACGACCACTTAGCTTTTTCAAATCATGCCCTCAAATAAATTTCACATACCAAGTTTCGTACCATTCCGGTAAAGCTACGATTTTAAAAAATTCAAAATGTTAAATTCTCCAGTCAGAAGTGACCAAAGACCGCAGAAGGGTTAAATGTTTAGATGTCATATTAGAGTCAGCATCAAGTTTTTACTAACAAAATTAAAAATTCCCCTTTTGCCTTTCATTCACATGTTTTTTCAAACAGGCAACAGACGGTGCTGGTATTTCACAAAAGTGTTGCCCAATCCCAATGCACATCCATCAGCTTAATTGAATCTTCACTCTCCCTCAAATTTTTTTTGTGTTCACATACCAAGTGCCATAAAAGTCACCAAGTTTCGTACCATTCTGGTGAAGCTACGATTTTTAAAAATTTAAAATGTAAAATTCTCCGGTCAGAAGTGACCGAAGACCACACAAGGGTTTTAATAGATGTTGTTATCAAATCAACTTACTATAAATGTTGCCATGCAGTTACCATAATAAAACTGCATTAATGCTATTAATCATTCTTATTTTAGTATTATTATATACTATTACAGTATTTATTAATATTTTGAATTAGCTTTAATTTTTTATATTTTCAGTTTTCATTTTAGTTTTAGTTTTAATGATTTGTTATGTTTTGTCATTTCTATTAGTTGAGTATGAGTTTTTTATTTTAAATTGAGTTTTTAGAAATGTAAGTATTTCAACAGACTTATTTCAGTTAGGCAAAATATCTAGTTTTCGTTTTATAAGTTTAGATTTTTCATCAATCATTTTATTTTATTTCAGGTTTTTTTTATTAAACGAAAAGATTTTAAAGGTTTTAGTTTTAGTTTCAAGTTTTCATAGTAATATATTTGAAAATATATCTTAAAATTAGAGTTGTGTAGTGTTGAATTATTTCATATGGAGGCCTAAACTGAACATGATTTACAGATTTAAAACGCTGATTATCGTCTTCAGCCATCGAAGTCAAACTGGCCAATCAGAGCACAGCGCGTTGAGTAAGCGATGAGAATGAGACTCTCGCGCTCCAGAGCTGATTTACAACTTCACTCACAGCGGCAGCAGGTGAACAGAGCGCGCTGCATTCACCAGTTCATGGACATTTTAAAAACCCTTTCATAGTTGATATTCACAGGCAGTTTGACAATAGCGCATATTATTAAGGAGAAAAGAAAACTTCTGGACAGAATATGTCAAAAATCTTAACAGTCTGTGGAGTTGCCAAATCATTGAGGCTGGGATGGCGCAACTGGAGAACTTCGACAAGATTGCTCAGCATGAAGGTGTGTTAACTGAGTTAATTGGTTGAGTGATACGAGGTAAAGAAGTTTTGGGGAAAACTGACAGTCTGCCTTACATTTGCTTGTTGTGTATCATGAATCCACACATTTGTTGCTCTTAAATACAGTCTGATTTCCAGGCTCAGACTGCGCACTTGGTGCTTGAAGATGGCACAAAGATGAAGGGCTACTCTTTCGGCCATGATCACTCTGCAGCTGGAGAGCTGGTCTTCAACACTGGACTAGTTGGGTAAGAAGGGACCCTCTGAATATGGTCATAGTGTTTTGGCAAAAGAGACAACTTCCCTGATGACAAATCACTGGCAACAATCATGTAAAAACATTTTCTAACCCGAGTCCAAATACTTCAGCTGTAACTCCTCCTAAATCTTTCAAGTGTTCAAGTCCTTCAGCCTGGCATCAGTCTACCAGCCATCCAGAACGCTCTTGCAGCCACATAGTTTTCAAAGTTAAAATCTCTTCTCAAAAGTTTTAGCTACATAACACCTAAATGCTTTATTTATTTATTTTGTCAAGTCAGTATTTCCAGTTTCCTTTTGTAGTTTTGAGATTATCATATTAGCTTTTAATATAAAAAGTATGGTCTTAAAGTTTGTGTATGATCTCCAGCTATCCTGAGGCTCTGACAGACCCCAGTTACAGAGGGCAGATCCTGACCCTCACCTACACCATTGTTGGAAACTACGGTGTTCCTAATACACAGCAACTGGATGAGCTGGGATTGAAGAAAAATGTGGAGTCTGATCGCATTCAGGTACTAGCAATGACACGATCACGAGTTTGATTCCTTATGGAATGCACAAAATGACAAAATATATACCTGGAATGCAGTATAAGTCATTTTTAGATACAATCATCTGCCAAATACATACAATTTAAAATAACAGTTTTATATGTTAAAGGGGTCATATGATGCTGCTAAAAAGAACATCTGACCCCTTTAATATATTTTAAAATTTAATTTATTACTTTGATGCCAAAGTTGAATTTTCAGCTGCCATTAGTCCAGTCTTCAGTTGTTTTAAATTGTAATACTTTTTCACAATATTGTTTTTTTCCCTGTATTTTTGATTACATAATTTTAGCCTTTGTGACTTTGAGACTTCTGTAAAAGCATTTATACGCAAATATTAGTGTATATTTAACCCTTATCTTTCCATATATTTTGTTGCTGGAAGGTGTCAGGACTGCTGGTTCAGGACTACAGTTCTGAGTACAGTCACTGGAACTCTGTCAAATCACTGGCACAGTGGCTTCAAGAGGAGAAGGTGGGTTTCCACATATTCTAATTTCTACTCACTTCCACAGTAAGTATTAAAAGCATATCTTTTTTCCCTGTGCTTGCAGGTGCCGGCTCTTTTTGGGATAGATACCAGGATGCTAACAAAGATCATTAGAGACAAGGTCAGCATACTACTTTGAAGTATGCAGTTTGTCCAGAATGATGCTTTAAATACATTCTGAAGGTTCCTATTGTTTTTCTTCGAATAAGGGTACCGTTTTGGGGAAGATTGAATTTGATGGACAGCCGGTGGAGATCACAGACCCAAACCAGAGAAATCTCGTAGCTGAGGTCTCAACCAAGGTAACCAGCATGCTTGGTCAATTTGCTGTGCATTACATTTTCAGTGAGTGTTCACCATGACTTTTCCTGCTTTAAGGATATTCAAGTGTTTGGGAAAGGCAATCCTATCAAAGTGGTTGCTGTTGATTGTGGAATCAAGCACAACATTATAAGACTACTTGTCAAGGTAAGGAATTGTGGTCTCTCCCCCTAGAAAGATGTGGAAGCAACAGGCAATATTTCAAGACTTTTCATTTTTATATCCTAGCGTGGAGCAGAAGTGCATTTAGTGCCATGGGACCAAGACCTGATGAGTTTGGAGTATGACGGTCTCTTCATCTCCAACGGCCCAGGAGATCCTTCACTGGCAAAGACCCTGATTCAAAATGTCCGCAAGGTACAGAATGAAAGATAGCATTGTCATCTGTGCATGTTATTTAAAAAAAAAAGAAAACATCTTTCATCTGAAATGACATTTAATTAAGCCATTCTGGTAACCAATAGTCAATTTTCTTATGTCATATTACAGAAGTAAAGTGGGTTGCGAACAACAGCTGGCACTGACTATTATTTAAATTGAAAAACAAATGAAAAAAAGATTAAATTCAGCCACACTAACTAATATGGATATTTGAAAATCAATAAATTGTCACACTATGTTTATCTTTCATCCTGCCATCATAATGACTGTCAGGTGCTGGAAACTGATCGTCCTCAGCCAGTGTTTGGTATTTGTATGGGGAATCAAATCACAGCGTTGGCAGCTGGTGCACAGCCTTATAAACTACCAATGGGAAACAGGTACAAATTATTATTATACAACATATTTTATGGTAAATAGACCATAATTTACTGATTATATGTCAAATTTGTTATAATGTGTGTCTGGGAATGAAATACAATGCAAAATTATTCTGGCAGAAGAAGAGAAAACTTAACTTTTGTCGTTTGTGTCCTTAGACTAATACAATTTTTTTTTCTCATTTTGTACAGGGGCCAAAACCAGCCAGTTGTGAACGTGATGACGGGCCAAGCTTTCATCACAGCTCAGAATCATGGGTATGGCATAGACAGCGAGTCCCTTCCTCCAGGCTGGAGTCCTCTCTTCATCAATGCAAATGATGGAACCAATGAGGTCTGGATTGAATTGTTCATAATTTAACCACCCCTGTGTCGTTCCAAACGAAAGACTTTCTCTCTTCCATGTAATACGGGTGAAAATGTGGATTTTTGGGTTGGCTTTTTTAATATAATGTCAGTAACAGGGACTCTGTCTGTCAGGCTCCAAAAAAAAAAAAAAGATACTTACTTTCATAAGTAATGAAAAGTTTTTCATTGTTGTGTGAACTTTTGCTTGAACTGTGACTGCCTGGTGAAAAATTAATTGCAAGAGCTTGGAAGGTTTTTTAGTAATGCATTTTGCTGTTAAAGTAACATACCTCAGCATTGGTTTAATGGTTATTCCAAATGAACTCTTAGGTTGTTTAGAAAAGCTTTATATGTGTAAAAAGCTTTGTTTTGTTTTGAGTGGAACCTGGGTTAGAGCCTAACACTGTTTTCTCTTTCTCTCTTTCAGGGCATTATGCATAAAACCAAGCCAGTGTTCACAGCTCAGTTCCACCCCGAGGCCAAAGGAGGACCCACAGACACAGAGTACCGCAGCACTGTCAGAGGATCGTGAAGAGTCTGATCTTTTTTGTTTTTCATGGCTGAATGTTCTCTCTTGATCATGTTGTGTTGAATCCTCTGTAGGGATTCATACATGGCTGCCCTACACAGCAGGGTGCTGATTATTTCATTAAAAACCAACCAGTGTACTTGAGCACTTTCTTCAATTATCTTTTATAGTTCCTGTTTGATGCTTTCATCTCTCTGATAAGGAATGGGAAGGAGGGGGAGCGTGGCATCTGTGATGCCAAAGAAACCTGCTGTTCCTCAGAGAATCCAGGTGGGGGAGACAAACTACATAAGTTGGATGTCCTGTCTGCATAGGATAGGATAGGTACTTTATTATGGTGTTGAGTACAGATACAGGTACTTTTTTGTTGTTTTTCCCAGGTGTCTAAAGTGTTGGTGCTGGGATCTGGAGGCCTGTCCATCGGTCAGGCAGGAGAGTTTGATTACTCGGGATCCCAGGCTGTTAAAGCTATGAAGGTGAGAAGTTTTGTTAATCTCTGCTAGTTGTGCCTCTTTTCAATAAATTCAGTACTTTTCGGACCTTTCAGGCCAAGTACCACCTTTGATCAGATCAGATCATCCAAGTATCACCTTTCCACAGACATTCTTGCCCTGAGTTTTTTTTTTTAACCATTAGCAGCAAATAGAGTCTTTTTGAGCACATTTTGTTGACAAAAAACACTTAGGCCATTGGTCTCAAACTCAATTCCTGGAGGGCCACAGCTCTGAACAGTTTAGCTCCAACCCTAATCAAACACACCTGATCCAGCTAATCAAGGTCTTCAGGATTACTAGAAACTTCCAAGCAGGTGTGAGTTGGAGCTAAACTCTGCAGAGCTGTGGCTCTCCAGGAATTGAGTTTGAGACCACTGGTTTAGGCCTTTGCATAAATTTCTATGCAGGTTCAAGATGGAGTATAGTAAGCTAGTTAGTGCTAGTTTTTTTTGCAGCTTTGCTACCCTTAGATGCGTTGTTCATCAACAAAAATGCTTGCTGGTAAAGCTAGTTGGGACACTAGCACATCAGCATCCAAAACAAAATGGCAGGGCAAATTTAAGGCCTGTTAGTAACACACATAATGCCATATTTTTTATTATTATCAATTCTGAAAATCTCTGAAATCTCTCTGAGTTTTTTTTTCCTGGCTTTTGGTGAGTCTTTGTCAGTATTAGTATATAAATAATACTAAAATAACAGTGTTTAGTAATTTTCCCCCCTTATTTTTATATTTTAATTTTATTTTTACTTTCAGTTTTAATCATTTTGTTATGTGCTTTTGTCATTTTTATTAGATTTTGTTTCAGTGCAAATTTATTTTTATAAATTTTTTGTTTTTGTTTTAGCAGTTTTAGTAATTAAACTTTTCAATTAGTTTCCAAGGCAAAATTTCTAAATTAGATTCTTTTCATGTAATTTAAATATTTTATTTTATTTTGGCTTTAATTCAATTTTTTTTTTATAAATATTTTTAGTTTTAGGTAACAATAACAACATCAGTGTGTGTGTTCACTATATGTATATGTAGCCTAGTTTATTTTTTCAAATATTTTTAGGTTTTTTTTTTTTTTTTTAAATTGTAACATTTTCCAGAAAAGAGTTGTACATTTTCCACAATCACATCGTGTACCACAGTTTGAGAACCACTGACCTACTTGAAGCCACAGTACAGGTGTTCTTGCTCACAGCAGTGTTTCTTATTCCTTGTTTCTGTCTACAGGAGGAAAACCTACAAACTGTGCTGATTAACCCCAACATTGCCTCGGTACAGACTAACGAGGTTGGCACCAAGCAGGCAGACTCTGTGTACTTCCTGCCCATCACTCCTGAGTTTGTAACAGAGGTGATCAAGGTAGAGAGACCCGACGGCATCCTGCTCTCCATGGGAGGACAGACGGCTCTCAACTGCGGTGAGCATTCAGCATCAAACTTGATCAAATTCACCAACACTGAAAGGCTTGATTGATGGTGCATTATGTTCCTGTCCATTGTGTCAGGGGTGGAGCTCTTTCAGAGTGGCGTCCTGCAGAAGTATGGAGTGCAAGTTTTGGGCACACCTGTGGAGTCCATCATGGCCACTGAGGACCGGCAACTCTTTTCAGACAAACTAATGGGGATCAATGAAAAAATTGCTCCCAGTATGGCTGTTAAAACAGTGAGATGGATATTTGCAAAATGTGTCACTGCTCACAAGTTGTGATTCCAAAAACCTTTCATTGTAGATCAGGGCTGTCCAAACTCGGTCCTGCAGAGTTTAGCTCCAACTTGCCTCAACACACCTGACTGGAAGTTTCTATGCCTAGTAAGAGCTTGATTAGCTGGTTCAGGTGTGTTTAATTAGGGTTGGAGCTAAACTCTGCAGGACACCTGCCCTCCAGGACCGAGTTTGGACAGCCCTGTTGTAGATGCTACGTTTGGACACTGTTTGAAAAGATTTTTGTTGGTGATTATTTTACTGATAACCGTTTTTGTCTGGAAGGTGGCAGATGCCTTGAAGGCAGCAGATGAGATTGGCTACCCTGTCATGCTGAGATCAGCTTATGCCCTGGGCGGCCTTGGCTCAGGCCTGTGTGCTAATAAAGAGAAGCTAGAGGACACTGCTCGCAAGGTAAGCACTGTAAAACATGAAATAACATGATGTTAATTCATTCCATTAATGCTGGTGCTCTGAATTTAAAAGTTATCTGCTTTATGATCAGGTATAGGGCAAGAAAGCTTAATGTTTGTTCCTGAACAAAGAGAGGTTTATTAAAGGTTGTTTGATGTTTTATATATTTTATATAACTTATACATTTTTATATTTTATATACACTAAAAATAGTTTTTATTTTTTTCACCAATGTCCACTAATAATATTAGTTTTTTTGTGCCAAATATTTTAACTATTTTTAAATGGACTTTTTTTTCACCTTTCATGTTTTAAAGACACTAAAATACATTTTTAACTTATTTGTCTGCTGTCGGGTCCAATAGAATTTTTAACTGCTTCATCTATCAATAAACCCGCTTTTTTGTAGCTTAAAGTCTCAATAAATGCTGTTTTTTTCACTGGGTATGAAATTGAGTTCTGAAAGCTAGGGTATGTGTTCATAGCACACTCTTTTACCTCTAGAAGATCAAGGAAAATTTGATTCCTCTTGATATGACTGCTTTCGAGATGGTTTGGCATCATGAAAGTGGGTTAAGTCCATTCACTCTTGCTCTGTTCTGTTACAGGCCCTGGCCATGAGCAGCCAGATCCTGGTGGAAAAGTCCCTGCTGGGCTGGAAGGAAGTGGAATATGAGGTGGTTAGAGATGTTGCTGATAACTGCGTCACTGTCTGCAATATGGAGAACTTTGACCCTCTGGGTATCCATACAGGTACCATACTGTCTATGTAGAACATGATCTTGCTTGCAGGTTAGTGATGTTATGCTCAATGTTTTGTTACATTATTCTGAAAATAAAGAGGTGAGGTTTGTTTTTTGTGTTATAAAAAAAAAAATGAAATTATATATTTGAGAATTTTTTTTTAGTACACATTTTAAATCTATTATAATATTTGAAATATGTTTACATTTTAAGCCTTTAATTAAATATATTTATATTAATATAACACATTATAAGGTTAGTTTAGGTTGTCAAATGGAATTAATTTTCCATTCAGAAAACTCCACTTATATTGATAATAAAAAAAGAAATTAAAAATGAAATCATTTTGAAAATATTGATCAAGACTTGCATGTATTCAGGGTGTAAGGAAAGCATTTTAGTACTTTTTTACCTCAATGGTTACATTATTTGACTGTTTTTAATGTAGTCATTAAATCAAAACTGTTTTTGAGAATTTATTTCCCATTTTTTTAAATGAAATCAAAAATTATATTTTTAAGAACGTGGTACATGCGTTAAACAAGATTTTTTTTCTCCTTTTCATCGTCCTTGACATTGACCCCTGCATGCACGCATCCATATTCATAACCCATAAAGCCATGTGAGTTTAAACACCAGTTACATCGCATGAGGACATGCATTGTAAATTCTCAAGAGCTTCAGTTAATAGCCCTTTCTGGTCATCCCAAAGGTGACTCCATCATGGTTGCACCCAGCCAGACTCTGTCCAATGAGGAATACCACATGCTGAGAGAGACTGCTATTAAAGTAGTGCGTCATCTGGGCATTGTGGGAGAGTGCAATATCCAGTATGCCCTGCATCCGTCCTCTCTGGAGTACTGTATCATTGAGGTGAATGCCCGCCTCTCCAGAAGCTCAGCACTGGCGTCCAAAGCCACAGGGTGAGATGATATGTCAGTATTTTTAAAGTACTGTATATAGGTATGCAAGCATTATGGGTGCTTAGTTATGTCTTTAGGGACCTCACTGCATTGTATTTGAGTTCATTTAACACTGTATAGATACAGATTTAAGAGTACATTCTTTGGCTTGGTTAGAGTTTTACCTGCAAAACAGACGTTTCTCTGTGATCAGCTAAAGGTGTCAGTTTCACACCGTCGTTGGTTTTGCGTTTTTTTTTTTGTCACCAAAATATTGAGAACTGACTGCAGCCAAAGTTCTGTGTATGTTGAGAGCCAGACTCTAAAAAACACCCACCCACCACTCTGTCTGTTCAGTGTGAAATTAATCCATATCCTTTGAAATTATTGATGCCACACGCTCTGTAAGAAGACACAAATTGTGTGGAATAAACAGAACAGATTTTGTTGTTTTATAAAAAGATCAGTGTGAAGAGGCAAAAATAGTTTTAATACCTTGTGGAGCAATTTTTTCCCCCTACAAATCACTATGGAGAGTTTTTTGGAAAGCATTGTTCTTTAAACTACTGAGGGCAGGTTTATTACTAAATCTCAAGAGGAAAAATTAAGTAATTTTATTTAAGATTATTAATTTAGGTACTTTTCTTTTTTTAAACAGCTGTTAATTCTTTAATAGAAATACAAGTAGTCACAAATTAGATAATGGTTGACATACAGAAAGTGAATGGAGGTTATAAATAAATGGCATAGCTTAGATAGTTTGGTCTTGGAAATGTATAGCATTTTTGGTATCTTGACAAACTGGAACACGGTTTGAGACGCTGCTGAGATCTTTCTGAAACTCGAGAAGGAGACACAAGTGAAATGAAATGACAAAAGTCACAATTTGCTCTCCATGAAATATCTCAACTGTTTCTCCTAGACAGCAGTGACATTTAAAAAGTTTTTCATATTTAATGAATATAAGCTGCAGTTACTATTGTTTTATTATTGTAGAAAACGTTACTCTACTTTCTGACTCTTTCTCACTAGGTATCCGCTAGCATTTGTAGCTGCTAAACTAGCACTCGGCATCCCACTGCCGGACATAAAGAATGCAGTGTCGGAGCAGACCACGGCCTGTTTTGAGCCCAGTTTGGATTATATTGTCACCAAAATACCTCGCTGGGATCTGGACCGTTTCCACGGGATGTCTCGGGAGATCGGCAGTGCCATGAAGAGTGTTGGAGAGGTGTGAGTTGCCATGGCGACTGAACACTGCTGCTTTCTAACACAGATTAAAACTAATCCAGAACCAAATTATGATTTTGATCCTTCGTTGCCAATTTTATTTATGTCTGTATCACAGTTAATTCAGTGCTGTTGACTTACAGAAATAGAAAGACTTCTGTCTCCAACCTCTAATTTTCCTCCCCTCACAGGTCATGGCAGTTGGCCGAACCTTTGAGGAGAGCATCCAGAAGGCTTTGCGTATGTGCCACCCCTCAGTGGACGGCTTTGTACCGCGTCTGCCTCTGAAAAGAGCCTGGGCAGAGCAGAGAGACCTTCAGCGAGAGCTATCGCTGCCTTCAAGTACTCGTATCTTCTCCCTCGCCCAGGTGTGACCCAGAGCATTAAGAGAAGTGCATTAGTGTCTAGATGATAGATTCTGATTGTGTTCGAGTCAATATAACAGCCATGTTTAATTCAGGCTCATGATTTATGAATCAATGAGACAGCAGTTTTTACATCTGTCCTAACCCTTTGTGTCCAGGTTAGATGGTGTATATACTCTACCATATAGAAGTTTGGGGTCAGTATGTTTTATTATTATAATTTTTTTAAAGAAATTAATACTTTTATCTTTTATTCAGCAAGGATGCATTCAGTTGATCAAAATTACTGTACAAATATCTATAAATGCTGTTCTTTTGAACTTTATATTAAAGAATCCTGGAAAAAATGTTTCATGGTTTCCACAAAAATAGTAGGTTGCAAAACTGTTTTCAATATCGATAATACAAATAAATGTAAGAGTAATGTAAATGTAATGGCTGATGAAAGCTTCACCATTCAGCTTGACCATTACAGAAATAAATTACATTTTAAAGTAATCTATTGAATATATAATATTGAAATAGATTATTTAAAATTGTAACAATATTTCAAAATATTACTTTTTTTTTTACTGCATTTGTCAAATACAGCCTTGGTGAGCATAAGAGACATTAAAAATATTCAGAAACATTAAAAAAAATGTACTGACCCCACACTTTTGAAAGGTAGTTTAATTGATTGTGTCCTGTTTTAGCTAAAATTATCTGGATACAATTTTATAATACTATAAAAATTTACTAAATTGAATGCAATTAACTATGATATATTCATCAGAGTTGATTCCCGAGCCAAAGAAAATGGCAAAACTACGTTAGGAGATAGTAATTCAGTGCAAAAGGTCAGGTAAATATCCTTTGGGAGTTTAAGATCACGTAAACCTTAATTTTAAAGAATTATTTTATGAAATCCTTGATTCTGATTGGTTAGTCACAGAATTTTGTGGTCAAATATTTTAGTTTTGTAAGACCACTTAAGTGTAGAATTATCCTATTGTCACCGATTTCCTAGGTTCTAAGTGAACTGTTTCCTCTCTCATTTTTCTGTTTACATTTAAATCAATGTTTTGTGTCAGTGTGTGTGCAAAATAACCCCCTTCAGGTTGATACAACACCCTTCTGTATCTCCTGGGCATTCATTAAAAATTCAAATTACCTGTCTGCCTAAAGAGAAAACGGTCTACTTTTCGTCAATGTGTCATGTGAGTGTCAAATGAACACGTTGATGTTGGCAGATTTATTAAGGAATAATAGGGCAAATCCTATCAAGACATGAGACATCAATAACTCTCAAGGTTGGTCTCGCTTGTAGTACTGGATGTTACTTTGATGTTAGTCTCCAGGCACATCATTTCATTCAGAGCAGGTTATGCCTCCTATTAAGCAGACAGGCTATTAAGTGCTGTGTCCCGATTGGCCAGAAGCCCGTCTATGGCAACAGCCAGTTACAGCTCATTGGGCTTTGCTCTGTATTCAAGGGACACCACAGGCTAACAGCCAACAATCAAGAGCCATTATTTCTCATTTAACAATGACCCAACAATTTCTTGTAGATCACAATCATTTATTAGAAAAGCCTGTTTATGTTCATGCCATTTATAGTATTGCATGCTGATTTGAGGCATTGTTGATTGTTCTGTTTCTCAAGGCCCTTCACAGTGGTGTGACCGTTGATCAGATCCATGACCTCACTGCCATAGACAAATGGTTCCTGCACAAACTGAAGCACATTACTGCGATGGAGCAGCTCCTGGGTCAGTATAACAGGTGAGAGACTAACAAATACATTCAGACGCGCATAACTGATATTCATAGACAGAACTGCACACCGCTTGACCATCAAACTTAAGTACACGGCAGCAAAATTAAAAAGTTAATCACCACTATTTTTCTGTATTCTTTTTTGAAAACATTATTATTATTATTGGTGATGGTCAGAGAGAGCTTGTATGTATTAAAGTACAAGAGGGTAAATATCATATTACTTGTCAAAATCATATCCCGATCATTGTCAAAATCACTGGAAATGAATAATGAATATTTTGCCTGTTGAAAATTAAGCCTATTTTATTTCATTTCATTGCATTACAGCAATTATATAACAGATAAAATAACTAACACATTTTATTACTGTAATTCTGAAGTCATTCTCATTAGTGTAATGCTGTATTTACATTACAATACCTTTCTCCCCATCCTGGCACAAACGGCTCGATTTGTTCCGGGTTTGATGAAGGCCCGCCTTCCGAAAAACGAAATGTGATGTGATTGGTTAGCTATCCCAGTGCGTTGTGATTGGCGAACAGCTTAGACGGTGTTTCAGTACTGCCCCACCCCCTGCCAAAGCAGCAAGTTTAGTTAAGGACCAGCCCAGCCTAAATCATGTTTTATATAGGATGTCAACAACTGCTTAAAAATAACTGCATTTACTATGTACAGATAAGTGCATATGTACTATTTTTTATTGTTATTTAATTGTAACATTATAACATGAATTGCAGTGAAACTGTTATACAGTTGAATTTATTTATATACCATAGTCCAGTGTTTCCCAGGCGGTATATATATATATATATATATATATATATATATATATATGCAAACTCATTCTCTGCCAGCAGGAGGCGCTGTTGGAGTGGTAGAGATCAAGGTTTCCCCGGTAACGGCTGTACACAAAGCAGTGCTCCGCTCAAAAAACACTGCTTTATCAGACATTGCATGCAAGATTAAATGAAAATGACATCCAATTTTCTGAAGACAGTTGGTTTCCTTCAGAAATACAGTGATATAAAAACACCCGCACTCAATTTATGGGAAACACTGTAGTCTCATAATTGAAGTGTAAATTCTGCAGATTACATCATTGTCCAGTATTGTACTGTCAGCAATTTATTATAAAAACGTTTTCATAATTGTAACATACATATTTACATACATAATTATTCAGGTGCATGACAGTGTAATAACTTGCGAAGACTTGAGGCTACAGCAGCACTTCTTCGTAGTTGTCTTGTCTGATGCACTCAACCAAGCGTTCTAACCACGACCTCGCCCCTCCCCACCCCCCAACCATTCGAATTTCCGTAGGCGGGAATTATTTTAATGATATTTTAATGGGCCGCTTTGTGATATCACAAAACCCGGAAAACAAATGCTGTGTTCGTTGTAGTTCTTGAAAAGGGATTTTTAAAAAAACGAAATATCTCCCTTTGGAGTGGACTTTGAGATTTGAAAGTTTGAAGATCTTTTTTATGCCCAAACATACACACTACACACTGACTAAAATTCAAAAAGTGCAAAAAGTGAATAGGACCCCTTTAAAAATGGCTGTATTACAAAAAAAGAAAAATGTCTGGATGCATTATATGCATTATAATTTGGGATAAAAAATAGGTTTAGTTGTAAAACATAATGCTTCAATGCAAAATATCTTAATGGTTCTATAAATATCAAAATATCATGCAAAATCATTGTGTAACTTAATGCATAATGCATTAATATACAGGATCTTGATTCTGATCGGTCGGGTGCAATTCAGGTGTGGTCATACATTTTTGTTTAATGACCACTGAAGTGTATAATTGACTGGTTGTTCCTGACAACCAATTTCCAGTACTTTGCCTACTTCTCAGATTCACTCAAGCCATATTCTGATAGAACACTTGCTCAGAGTATAGCTTAAAAGCATAGCCACCGTCTAGAGCAGGGGTGCCCAAACTCGGTCCTGGAGGGCCGGTGTCCTGCAGAGTTTAGCTCCAACTTGCCTCAACACACCTGCTGGTAAGTTTCTAGTATGCCTATAAGAGCTTGATTAGCTGCTTCAGGTGTGTTTAATTGGGGTTGGAGCTAAAATCTGCAGGACACTGGCCCTCCAGGATCGAGTTTGGGCACCCCTGGTCTAGAGCCAGGGTACTCAACAGGCCTGCTTCATGCTGAAGGATAATGTATTTTTATTACAATTTGCGCTCAAAATATTAGGCAGTTTGATTTTACGTAAATATATTTATTAAATTATTATTAATTAAATGTAGCGTTGTCCAACAAAAGAGGACATTTAATAACATGATTTTACTCAACATCAACATCAGTTGAGTGTTTAAAATGACTTTATTTTGTGATCTGATGTGTGCTTTTTGTCACAGAACGAGGCAGAAAATATTCAATAGTGTAATAAAGGCTATGTCAATTAGCATTGGATTATAAATTTACTTTATTATGAAAATACCAGAGATAACTTGAAGAACACAGATAAACCAAATTGTCACGTAGTTTTTTTTTTTTCCGTCTTCATCAGTTCAAGCGCTTATCTTCATTTTGTTTAGTTACAGCGGTAGCTGTATACCTTTGCCCATATTAGGGATTTTCTGGAGCCCCATCAGTTCTTTCACTTCTGTGATTCATATGTGGAGTTTCTGCGCGCCAGTATGATGTATGAATGAAACGGTTTACATGTGTTTAGTGTTCGGTGATGTGCACTCCGCCCTTTATTTGGGCTTAAATATGAAAAATAATACTTCAAGTAAAGAAATTTGTGAACTATATTTGCTCAAGAATTTTTTGAGTTTTAGCATTTGGAGTTTGTTCATTACACTGTTTGAGTATGAATGCATTTTTTGCATCAATATAGCAAAACAAACTTAGGACAAGTAGGACAAATGTGCCCCAAATAGGACAAGGACAAGGCCCTTCACATTTTATGTGGTTTAAATGCAGCCCGCTTGGCCTCTGAACTTGAGTACCCCTGGTCTAGAGCATAACCTGAGCTCGAGCTCGTTCTGTAGTTAAGGACTCAAAAATCTAAGATTGAACCTTCAGGTCTGACTAAAATTCAAAAAGTGAAAAAGCATAATAGGACCCCTTTAAAAATGGCTGTATTACAAAAAAAGAAAAATGTCTGGATGCATTATAATTATGAGAATTTGGGATAAAAAATAGGTTTAGTTGTAAAACATAATGCTTCAATGCAAAATATCTTAATGGTTCTATAAATATCAAAATATCATGCAAAATCATTGTGTAACTTAATGCATAATGCATTAATATACAGGATCTTGATTCTGATCGGTCGGGTGCAATTCAGGTGTGGTCATACATTTTTGTTTAATGACCACTGAAGTGTATAATTGACTGGTTGTTCCTGACAACCAATTTCCAGTACTTTGCCTACTTCTCAGATTCACTCAAGCCATATTCTGATAGAACACTTGCTCAGAGTATAGCTTAAAAGCATAGCCACCGTCTAGAGCAGGGGTGCCCAAACTCGGTCCTGGAGGGCCGGTGTCCTGCAGAGTTTAGCTCCAACTTGCCTCAACACACCTGCTGGTAAGTTTCTAGTATGCCTATAAGAGCTTGATTAGCTGCTTCAGGTGTGTTTAATTGGGGTTGGAGCTAAAATCTGCAGGACACTGGCCCTCCAGGATCGAGTTTGGGCACCCCTGGTCTAGAGCCAGGGTACTCAACAGGCCTGCTTCATGCTGAAGGATAATGTATTTTTATTACAATTTGCGCTCAAAATATTAGGCAGTTTGATTTTACGTAAATATATTTATTAAATTATTATTAATTAAATGTAGCGTTGTCCAACAAAAGAGGACATTTAATAACATGATTTTACTCAACATCAACATCAGTTGAGTGTTTAAAATGACTTTATTTTGTGATCTGATGTGTGCTTTTTGTCACAGAACGAGGCAGAAAATATTCAATAGTGTAATAAAGGCTATGTCAATTAGCATTGGATTATAAATTTACTTTATTATGAAAATACCAGAGATAACTTGAAGAACACAGATAAACCAAATTGTCACGTAGTTTTTTTTTTTTTCCCGTCTTCATCAGTTCAAGCGCTTATCTTCATTTTGTTTAGTTACAGCGGTAGCTGTATACCTTTGCCCATATTAGGGATTTTCTGGAGCCCCATCAGTTCTTTCACTTCTGTGATTCATATGTGGAGTTTCTGCGCGCCAGTATGATGTATGAATGAAACGGTTTACATGTGTTTAGTGTTCGGTGATGTGCACTCCGCCCTTTATTTGGGCTTAAATATGAAAAATAATACTTCAAGTAAAGAAATTTGTGAACTATATTTGCTCAAGAATTTTTTGAGTTTTAGCATTTGGAGTTTGTTCATTACACTGTTTGAGTATGAATGCATTTTTTGCATCAATATAGCAAAACAAACTTAGGACAAGTAGGACAAATGTGCCCCAAATAGGACAAGGACAAGGCCCTTCACATTTTATGTGGTTTAAATGCAGCCCGCTTGGCCTCTGAACTTGAGTACCCCTGGTCTAGAGCATAACCTGAGCTCGAGCTCGTTCTGTAGTTAAGGACTCAAAAATCTAAGATTGAACCTTCAGGTTTTCAGTTACAACTCTGATATTTAACCAATAGACTACTTTCAGGTGAGCGCTGACCTCTTTAAGCACAGTATGGTGTGAAGTCTCCCATTTGGTGCGTGGGATAGTGAGGACTGGTTGTCTCTGTCCATTGCTACTGACACTCTACTGTCTCACACTCCTGCTGGTTTTAATGCTCTTTACTTTAATAAACAATGGTCAGATTTAAACCCGGACCAGTACATATACTGAGGGCTTGCTGAGTTTTTTTAGCTATTTTTTATATGAGAATAGATCAAAGAGTTTTAATCACCTGAATTGTTTTATGTCTATACAGAGCTTATAAAAAATGAATGTTAAGGAAGAAAAATCCACAAGTTTTGATTCCAGTTCCGTTTGATCTTTGTTCAAATGTTGTATTGATTTAAAAATAAGTATTAAGCATCTTTAGCCAGGATTTTTCTTTTTTTATATTTTCTTTCCTTCCATGTACACTGAAGCTTGAACTTTCTGATGATCAAAGGTTCACAGTTTGCTATTTATCTTAAAAACATTTTTCCTCTAATGATTTTGCATGTATTTAAAAAAAAAAAAAAAAAACAGCTTAGAAAACGCTCTGTAACCAAGCAGTACAGTGAAATAAATAGTTAATATTCTAAGTTTTAGGGTCAGCGCATACTGTATGTCTTGAGTTTCTTAACCCATTTTCCGCCCTCAGCGCCACAGTGCCGAGAGATCTACTTCTGAAGGCCAAGATGGATGGTTTCTCAGACCGACAGGTTGGCCAGGCTATGAACATCTCAGAGGGAGAAGCTCGGGTGCTCAGGCTCAACCAGAACATCAGACCTTGTGTCAAACAGGTTTGAACCCATTGCCAGAAATATCTGTTTGATTATAATGACCTTTGCTTCATGATAAATGTTTCTTGTGCTTACTTTCAGATTGATACACTTGCTGCTGAATACCCTGCAGCCACCAATTATTTGTATTGCACTTACCATGGTCAGGTAAACCACTCTGTCCAACCTTTATATAGGGTCTTTGATGGTTGAAGCATCGGGCATTTTGTCCAGTTCCCCGTCTAGACTTTTCCACAGTATTTTTCTAGACAATTTTATTACACAAGAGAAACTAAGGGAAAGCTTTAGTAGCATGATTGTTAACATTTACAGTATTTCTAAATCATTAGAGCACCTAAATGCACAATACAGAAAATAAGGTGGATTTAATAAATAAATAAGTTGAAAAGGGAAAATAAGATTTAAAAAAATTATTTAATCTAAAATTATTTAAAATTATTACAATTGTTTAATTTAAAATTAAACAAAACCAAAACACAAAAATCTGTAAATAAATTTAATAAATTAATACAGTTTTGAAATTCATTGTGGAAGTTGGCACTCGTGACATGACGTGACATAAAATAAAATTACAATTTTACAATTCATTATGAAGATTGGAGCTTGTGGTATGTATATGTGTGAGGATGAACCCAATTTTGGTTTGTCCTTCTAACAGGAGCATGACTTGGATTTTAAGGATCGTGGTATCATGATTGTGGGTTGTGGTCCATATCACATTGGTGAGATCAAATCTTTTTTTACCTGATCATCCTCTGATTTTCATTTCACCAACACATTCATGTATAATCTTCATTAGTTTTAATGAGCAATTAGTGCAAGAGTGGGTCAGGGCAGCGTTTCACTCTACCCCACCACAGGCAGCAGTGTGGAGTTTGACTGGTGTGCGGTGTCAAGCATTCGTGCCCTTAGACAGATGGGCAAGCATACAGTGGTGGTGAACCATAACCCAGAGACGGTCAGTACGGACTTTGATGAGTGTGACCGTCTGTACTTTGAGGAGTTAACCCTGGAGCGCATCCTGGACATCACACAGCAGGAGGTGAGAGGTCAAAGTTCAGCCTGTGCACCTGGTGCCTTTAAGTAACTGAAAGGTATTATTCACTTTCATATTTGACAAGGACATTATGATATGGTCCCATTTCTGAAAATTGTATTGTAACGTGAAGAGTTCTTGATCTAAAATCTGATTGGTTGAGTGAGGCTAAGTTAGTGTATTGCGATTTTATTATTACCAGTACATGTAATTATTTGAAATGCGTCTTTTGCTGGCATTTAAAAAAAAACATCTTGAAAAGTAAACTTTGTCAAGACATTTGTTCTAGCTTGCACAGCTTGACAAAGCCTGGTTTGTGTCACCATTGTGTTTAAAAATCTATTTTTCATAAAGGAATACTGTAGATGTAGTTTTTATTACATTTTGATTGTATACTATGAGAAAAGCATAAAAAATAGAACAGACTGAAAGACTGTGTCGTGTTTGGTGCAGTGTTATTTTACCCTAGTAAAAAAATCTTATGCCATAATTTATTTAAAATACATTTATTTCATACTAAGTACAGTGTAAACATAAAATCCATTAACATATTTATTGACATATCACATAAGACTTACTGATATAAACATTATTTGCATTGTTTCTTCATCGCACAATGCACATTTCTTAATATTATTCCTAAAATGTTTTAATATCACTATTTATAAGGATTGCATGATCTCTGTATATCAGTCTTTATAATTTTTTAAAATTGTTAACAGTAACACTGGTTTGGTGGACAATTATTTACGTAGTTAAATATTTTGACATTGTAGGGAAAATAGTATTGTTCCAATAATAGTACAGGCATTGTAAAGCCTAATATGAAGCGTATGCATTGACGTTATACTAAACATATTTTTGTTCACCACACCTGCGTCCCAAAAAATGTTGCTGATCTTATCAGGCTGCCTGCTACCATTTTTGAGCTGTAGAAATAGATTTTCCCCCATTTTGTTCCCTGCCTCATAAGAAATAACCTGCTTAATACAAAAGAGTTAATGTGTTTTTTTTCACTGTTGAAAAAGTAGCAGTGTCCTTTATAAAACCGGCAGCAGACAGTCTGTAGAATGCAAGCAATTCCTTATTTTCTTCTGTGATGTTCAGCAATGTGTGACTGTAGACAAGAGCCGACTGGTCTTAATATGAATATCACAGCAGGACTAACTCCACTGCTGCCGCCACCAGCGTTAGACTGTTTATGCAGCCAGTGCTATACAAACAACATCATGTGTTTCCACTGCATATTAATTCTTTAATGCCTGGACTGGCATTTTAAAATCTCATCACATTTTGAAAAAGTGATATTCAAGCACAACAGTGATGGCACACGTTTTCAGCTGCATTGCTTCTTGAAATAGTTTTCCCATTCTTTTTCTTCATAGGCATTTCAAAAGGAATCACAACATTACAGCATTTGATTCTAAGCATTACATGTTTTTGAAAACCAGAAAAATAGATATGCAATGTTCAGAATAGCGTACTACTATTCTGTATTATTCCTGCCGTAAATGCTGGTATGGTATGTTTGCTGGCATGTTACAGCATGCAGATTCAAAAATACAATACGATCGATAGTACAGTATACTGTTAATAGCTTTAAGTTATTAACACTATAACCATTTTTAGGGCTGCATGATAATGAAGAAAAATATGATATGTGATAACTTGTTAAATAATATGAAATGCAATACAATGCTGTAGGTGTGTAAAATACATTGAAATTATATTTAAAAAGTGATATAAACAACATAGATGACTTATCTCCTCACACTGGTTTGCTATGCAAATGCATATTGTGATTTGTACATTTGCGATTATTTGCGATATTTTTATATATAATACATTCTCAGCAGCCCTATACTTATGTCATTTGAAAAGTTTTCTGCGCATGAGCAGTCGCTGCCAAGCTATTTTGCTGCAGTTCTGTTTCCACGGTAACATAAACTTCTGTGATTGGTCATTCTTCAGTATTATGTGAAGAGCAGTTCTTCACCGGGATTTTGGCAATTAAAAAAATTGTTGAATAAAGTTGAAATCACACTGCTACAGAATCCTATACCATCACTTTAAGGGGTCATATGATGCTGCTAAAAAGAACATTATTTGGTGTAATGAAATGTGTTTATGCGGTTTAAGGTTAAAAAAACACATTATTTTCCACATACTGTACATTATTGTTTCTCCTCTATGCCCCGCCTTTCTGAAACGCGTCGATTTTTACAAAGCTCATCGGTCTGAAAAGCGAGGTGTGCTCTGATTGGCCAGCTATCCAGTGCGTTGTGATTGGCCGAATACCTCAAGCGTGTGACGGAAATGTTACACCCCTTACCATATTGTGATGCCCTGTACGGCTGGAGCGACGAGACAAAAACCTTAAAACCCATTATAAATGAGGCATTTGCATCCCCATCCAGTGGGGACATAATTACACATTATAATGACTTGTACTGTCTTTTTACGGGTTGCGTTGCATCGCGCCGCGTAAATATAAAACCATGTCTGCATTTGTTATCAGAGAAACGACAAACAACAAGCGTTACTCTACACTGCTCAAAACTCGCGCTTGAAT
>NW_015631726.1:573388-575087 GCF_001515625.1 Sinocyclocheilus rhinocerous
CGGCAACCACATGTGACGACCCCGGGCTGGACTCTGCTTCGTCCACGGTGAAAGCCGATCTGGCGATCGACAGCGCGAAGTTGATGTATTTCCTCAGCGACCAGCACGGATCAGCTCCAGGCATGATGAAGCGGATCTCGTCCTCTTTTGGAAGGCCAACCAAAGTAGTTTCGCTTTTCACAACGAAACACAGCGCCTTCACGACATGGTGGCGGCGGCGATCTGGGTGAAAAGATTCAAATTTATATTGTGAGAATGTTCTCTATACAGAGAAAATAATGCTGTTTTATGCAGCTTCAGACCTAGATGCCATTATCTCAAGAGACTAACCAGGAAATGCCGCTAAGCATCTAAGCGGTGTGTGGTGAGCTCATTTCTATTCCCTTCATAGAGATTGAGCCACTAAAGTCTTCACTGACGATGCAAAACCTGACCTCTTTAACAGCCATTGACTTTTCCATTCAGACACATTATAAGCTAGTTAAAGTGGTGATTAAAGCATGGGTTGATCAAGTGTTTGTTGTTATGCTCTGAGGTTGTAATAAATTCCCAGGTGCTGTGTAGCGGTTTATTACCATCACGTTAGCGTGCTCTGATAAACCTGGAGGGAACAGTGTATGAATGTTGAAGTGCGCATACATGTGGTTGCCATCGGAATGTGATGAATGGGATCAGAAGGTATATGACCGCTCTCGGAGCGTAAAATAATGCCATGTCATGTCGCAGGGTCAGCTCCTGGGTTTTGTCATTAATCACTTACCGTTGTTCCGTTCCAAACCCCTAAAAGCTTTGTTCGTGTTACCTCTGCTCTGAAGCCATAGCATAGTTTAAAGGGTTACTCCACCTCAAAATGCAAAATTTTGTCATTAATCACTTACCCCCATGTCGTTCCAAACCCGTAAAAGCTTCGTTCGTCTTCGGAACACAATTTAAGATATTTTGGATGAAAACCGGGAGGCTTGTGACTGTCCGATTGACTGCCAAGTAAATTACACTGTCAAGGTCCAGAAAAGTATGAAAGACATCGTCAGAATAGTCCATCTGCCATCAGTGGTTCAACCGTAACGTTATGAAGCGACGAGAATACTTTTTGATCGCGAAGAAAACAAAAATAACGACTTTATTCAACAATTCGTCTCCTTTGTGTCTCTCCGCATTACCGTAGCGCCATTTTGGAGGATAACCACTGGACGCAAGCAGCGTACGCTCTTCTGTGTCAGCCGCGCTGCACGGATGCGCTGTTTTCGTTCAAATCAAAGCGTAAACATAGAAAACGTATCCTTGTGTCGCGGCTGACACAGAATAGTGTACGCTGCTTGCGTTCCGAAGACGAACGAAGCTTTTACGGGTTTGGAACGACATGGGGGTAAGTGATTAATGACAATTTTAATTTTGGGGTGGAGTATCCCTTTAAAAACAAAAATGAAAATAATTAAGAATATAATTATATTAAAGGGGTCATATAATGCTACATGCACTTTTACAAGTTGTTTGAACTGAAATTTGTGTTTGGCAGTGTGTGTACACAACCACCATAAAATGATAAAAATCCACCCAGTGGTTTTTTGTTAATCTACTAAAATCTTTACCCCTTTCTCAAATCGAGCCGATCTCAGATGCCTGATGCCTGACGTCACACAGACAGGCCCCTCCCACGATAGTTTGATTGACAGTAGCGTTTCAGCACAGACTGGACTGG
>NW_015631726.1:575563-588696 GCF_001515625.1 Sinocyclocheilus rhinocerous
CAAGTTTCATGATGAATGCGGCTAAAGTAAACAGTCCCTCAGAGAGCGGCTCGGAAGAGAGGGGCGGAGTCTGCAGAGCTCATTAACATTTAAAGGAAAATGCTACAAATCTGCATGCTCTGAAAAGAGCTGTTTTTGACAGGGTAAAAAAGGTGTTTTTTACACTACCATTGAGAAATTTTAACCAAACTATGTTACAGACTTTTCATTAAGACCTTAAAGAATCATATCAACTTATGGAAAATGGGCATCCTATGACCCCTTTAAGAATATAATGTATTAAATATTCTTAAGACTGCCATGCGTATTTTAGAGAAGTCTAAAAGATATAATAGTTGAAAAATAAAATAAAAATGGAAGTAATGTCACAAAATTGTTGTTTTTACTGCATTTGTGATCAAATAAATGGAACCTTGGTGTGCACAAGTTGACATCTTTAAAAACAAAAAAAAACTATAAATATTTCTTTAATCAGGGTCTATACATATGCAGTTTCTAACAGTTTTCTCACTAAAACCTTTATTTGAATAACTTTTTTTTTGTTTATGTCCTTCCTGTTTGTGCGTCTTTATTATTCACCTTATGGTCACTTTACATTCCAGTCATACGTTTCTTTCCATTTATGTGGGCTGTTCTTGACCAGAATACATTACAGTGTGGATCAGGATTTATGGCGATAGTCAGAAGTGTTTCATGCAAGACTAAGACTTCAGAGACTTTCCATCCCTCCACAGGGCTGCACCGGCTGTATAGTATCTGTGGGTGGGCAGATCCCCAATAACCTGGCCATGCCCCTGCACCTGAACGGGGTGAAGATTCTGGGAACCAGTCCTCTTCAGATCGATCGTGCATTAGAGAGATCTGTATTCTCTTCCATACTGGATGATCTGGGTGTAGGCCAGGCCCCGTGGAGGGCTCTCAGCTCACTGGTAAGGCCAGTTTCACTTCACAACAACCTTCATCTGTGGTTTATTTCAGGAGAGATGAAAGGGGTGTTGTTACTGGTTCTTAATTTTAAATGCTTTTAATTGAACCACTAAATAATAATTCTGTACGCCGCTATCTTGATGATTCACATCATGTTCAAGGATAAAAGGGACAGGATTGGCTGGAGTTTGTTTATTTGGGTCAGTTGAGTAATATAGATGTGATTTTGCAGTAATCGTGAACACCACTCGCTTTACTTATGCATTTTCTTGTTTAATTAATCATTTATTGCTCCATTCATTCTAGGCTTTTAAGAAATCGCCCACTCACACAAGTGCAGATGTTCTTCCAATATAGTTGCATTTCCAGACTTTTCACTTTTACAAATGCTGCATTCACCCCAATACTCCAGAGGTGTCAGAGTGCTTTCAAACAGCAAACATTAGAAGTGCTGAAACATGTTGACTGGAAGCATGCTCGTTCGTCCGTTAGCTACATCCAGCCTTCTTGCCCCGGGCCATGGAAGCGAAGAGCTGAAGTAAGTGTGATGAAGGGGGGAGAAAGGGGGCATTCTGCCCCACGGCGCTGCCCACTCACCCTCCGCTGGTCTCTGTCTCGCTGCTGAGGGTACATCCAGCATTTTAATGGTCTCCCTGTTGTTGAAACTAGCCAGAAAGGCAGTAGAGATCAGCAGAATATTTTGGGATTCTGCGGTTTCTGGCTAGAAGGCTAGTGCTTAGGAAAGGTGAGGAGAGAGGATACGGTTGCTTATGTCACACAGCATTTCCTGCTTTGTTAAAGAGATAGTTCACAAAAAAAAAGAAAATTCAGTCAGCATTTAGTCATCGCTGTGTCGTTCCAAACCTGCACTCCTGTTTTCCATATAATCTACAAAAAATAAAAAAGCACCATAAAAGTAGTCCAAACATCACATGCAGTGTATTCCAAATTTTTTAAAGCTTTACAATAGAGTGCTGTAGGAACGAGTCCTAAAACTCAGAAACGAGTTAGTATTTTTGCATTTATGGTTCCATTGTCCCAAAGTCAATGGGTTTTCTTTCAATTGAATTGTGTTGGAGAATTAGTTGTACAAAAAAGATGAGCTTAGCAAAATAAAAGATTAAAGAATTCTCCGAAAGTCATTAGGTTTTTAGAATGGGTTTTGGTTAAATGCCCAAAATAAGGTCCGTGGATAACTTAAAAATATGTAATATTTTATACTACAAATTAAAATAAATCGGTAAGATTTTTAGTAAGCTTCTATGTGCTTTTAAAAAGATACTAACCAATGGCTATTTGGGACTACAGAGGTTGTCGGGATATTAAACATCATCATGCCAAACAGAAAAACTCTCCACTCATCTCCACTCCAACTCTCCAAAATATCCACTTATTTGTCTGCTTTTACAGCCTCCTAGTGTTTCTTGCAAACTATTCTAACTCCAATTATCCAACTGGTAGACTGTCTTTTTACTGAAGGAAATGGGGTGATGCTAACTTCTGGGTTGACTTACAAAAATGTTAAGTAATGTACTTAAGCTTTGTCTGTGAAACTGGAGGTATGTGAGGTACAGATGAAATTTGATATATATTTTTTTTAGTTGATCAACCCCTATACTGTAAGCTCTCAAATGGATACTTGGATGTTAATTTTAATGTTAGATTTGTACAATATAATGCTTTTATGGATGCATTTTAGCTTTAGTTAGGCAGTATTTTCTCCAATACGTTTGGCAAAAGATAATTCCACTTGCTAATAAGTTTGCTCCAATACAGGGTTGTTCAATCTTATAGTTTTTCTCTCTGTGAAGTAGCCAGTTCACAAAGCATTAAAAATAAGGTGAATAGATGTGGTCAATGGTAATTGTCTGGCCCTTTGCCCACAGTCTGGGATTCAAATGGAGAACAGAGCACAAGAAGCCTGACCTCATCTTCAGCACATACTAGGTGATGCCGTGCAGCTGATTGCAAAGAGATGTCTAACTTTCTGTCTTTTTCAGGAGGATGCTGTTTCTTTTGCCAGTACTGTGGGCTACCCTTGCCTCCTGCGGCCATCCTATGTTCTGAGGTGAGTACAAGGGGAACGGTGAATTCAGGACACAATCACAGTACGGAATTGACTCCCCATGTGATGCTTTTGTATCTCTTTGGCAGAGACTTTTGTGGGATGAAAAGCCAAAAATGTAATCACATTTCACTAATAATCTTTCCCTTCAGAGATTGAAAACTATTGCAGTTGGATTAGTTACTGAACAAATCGACTTGATTGGTGAATGAATCATTCAAAGGGTGTATTTAAAATAAATCGGCTCAAAAGAGTGATTCTCTAATCCAACGATTAACAGCTCCATAGGGCATAATCTTCAGTGAATTAATTATTTGAATGAATAATAACAACAATGATGATAATTAAATTTTCCTCACATAAATATGGTCCCTTTCTGCTACTATGAATTGTCATCGTATGGAAAAGACCAAAGTGAATGTTTCGGACCAAAAAAAAAAAACCAACAACACAAGTTTTCATTTTTGATTCCATTAATAGCTCTCCCATGTTCATAAGTAGACTGCCCTGAATCAAATGAAAGTAGACATCAGTCAGTGTAAAGCAGTCAACTGCTGATTTGTCAGGAGCAGAGAAATGTCACGTCGGGCTTCTCAATGACGGCCTGTAGAAATCTTGTGTAATATGCAATTCACCCACATTATAAGACTCTCAGATTGGCAGGACTTGAACAGCTAATTTGCACATAATCAGACCGTAGGCATCCATTTTGAGTGCCGCGATGGGAAAAATTAGGTTCCTTTTAAACCAGGTGCCCAGTCCGCCGTGCAGCAAGAGGGCACACAGAAATAGCTAAAAAAATTCTGCTTTTTAACCATTACCCAATACACATCTCAATCATAAAAGCACTTTCATCAGTGGAGCACTTTTCTCTTTGTTCTCATTAGATGTTGCCTCAAAGGTTACTGTCTGTTTTGAGAGAAGATTAGAGCTTTTTTTTCTCAGGGAACCACAGCAGTCAAAATACAGAGACTCATATTGTGGCAATTGTGAAGCTAATAGATATCAGTGGAAGGCGCGGAGCACAAATTTTCAGTCTTGCCACCAGACTGAAAACATATGAAACTAAAGCTAAATGAAAGTAAAGTGCTTTAGCACATTTATTTATCACTAGCAAAATCTTTATACCCTTTTAGGGTATAAATCAACACCCACATACAATACAGTCTCTTGCAGAGACAGTGATTTGCTTTTAGTTTTCAAGAAAACCCAGCTGCCAAAACTAGGCCATTTTTGTTTTTTGTTTTTTTTACTTTCATTCATTTGTCTATTTACTGCCCCGTGTGACTCCATCACCACTTAGCTGCTCAGTTGAGACCCGTGTTTTGAGTCCTGCTCTGTGTTTCTGTGGGTGATTGGTGCCAGCTGTGGTTTGGCATTGTTATATTGCCTAAACCCGTGCCTGAGGCTGAGACTCTCAGGGACTGCAGCTCCGACACAGAACCTGACAGAAACACTGCCAGTTC
Organism: Sinocyclocheilus rhinocerous; assembly: GCF_001515625.1. Taxonomy (NCBI): domain Eukaryota; kingdom Metazoa; phylum Chordata; class Actinopteri; order Cypriniformes; family Cyprinidae; genus Sinocyclocheilus; species Sinocyclocheilus rhinocerous. The sequence continues at coordinate 580,022 of NW_015631726.1, forward strand.
ATCTGGACCGTGGAACGCTTCATACTGAAGAGAGCTTAGGGCTGTCTCAGTATATTTCCCACTTGTCTCTCTGTTCACTGTATTTTGATGTGTTTGTGAAACATATTGCTGAGTGACCGTTAAATAGTGTAAAGGTAAGCAGTGATCACCTGCTGTAATATTTTATTATGGGATGCAACCAGAGTTTAAAATGAACTTTTTGGCTTAATAAAAGTATTGATTTCTTTAATAAAAAAAAAAAGGTGCACACACAACCCAAAATTGTTCTATGGACATGTCCATATATATATGGACAATATATGCGGATGATCATTTGATCAGGTGCGGTTTCCCTTCTGCAACTGTTAGACATCTGGCTAAGCCACAAATGTTAGCTGCAGGGCTGATGCCATTAAAATCACCAAAAAAAATCTGTCTTTTTTTCTCTCTATATGAAACGCATTCAGTGCTGATCGCCTTGAGGAACAGCTGACCCAAATATATTTCTCTAGTTTGCTTTTTCTCTCTTCCTTTCTTCATTTACACAACTCTACATATCTTTCCGTCTGTTAGGTTTGACTCTACGATCATGTTTTTTTTTGTCTCCTGATGGGCTCATTTAAATGTCAGAGTGATGAATGATGAGAATCTTTTGTTTCCAGTGGCTGCGCTATGAATGTGGTGTATGGTGAAGATGAGATGAAACGTTTCCTGGAGGAAGCCACGCAGGTGTCTCAGGTGAGATCTGCACATTTAACCATTTGGCCCGTTTGCAGCATAAATAACTTAATGGGAAGCGTGTTGGTTTTGCCACATGAATCATGCAAAAGCTCAGTCATGAATTATGTAACATGCTGCCTTTTTAGCCATTATCACAAATGAATGATGTTCTTGAAATTACATTTCATCCTATCTATACACACCCTTTAGGAAAACATGCCCTAAAGAGCTTTTTATTTTTTAAAAACAGACCAGACCAAGCACATTTCCAGCAGCTCCAGTTTTTCTGTACCTCAGAGCCAGTATTGATTTTCATCTGTTCCTGCTGCCCCTTACAGTTTTTCACTTAAAAGTGCTGTAGTTTTCCTGAGTCAAGCAAAACCGCTTTACCATCACTGTCACCATCATTGAGCCATTCCTGAGTACATAAGGAAAGATATTGAGTATTTTTTTCACCATAATTTTTTTAAATTACCATCACTAGCAAAAATGAATTTAATTAGATTTTATATTGTCGAGCTTGTAAATTATTCAGACTTGTAGCTACAGGATATAGAGAACTACTGAAGTATTGCAGCACACGGCAATATTTTCATAAAATCATTTTTTTTTTTCTACTTCAAACCAAATCAAGATGAACCTCTGCCAAAGAATGACTATTAACTTTATATCTGAAATGTGAAGCATAGCAGGTTGTTAAATAAAGTTAAATGCCTCATCAATGGTTGAATGCATTTTAGCAATGCCTCTGCTAATTCAATCAATGTTGTAGTCCATTTTGCTAAAAGTCAAAGACTGTTAATTTGTAAAAAAAAAAATTCTGACTTTGACTCTGGCGTATAGACAGCCTCTATGCTAACAGATGTGAACTAAAAGCCACAGAACTCCAACAGTGATTTCATGAGGTCTTTTACTTCACAGTCCTATAACAGTGCAGATCAATTATATATATAGATTTATAGAGTTGTGAACCCTTTTATGGCTCTGGTAAAATGAAAAGGCTTGAGCTGAACACATAATGTTCTCCAGCACTCAATTAGCTTTCGTTCATCTTTCATCAGGTAGAGATAGTGTATTTACTATTTATTCTGTCTCTCCATACTCTCTGTATACTACTGTTCAAAAGTTTGGGGACCGGAAGAAGCTTGCTCACTAAGGCTGCATTTATTTGTTCAAAAACACAGTGAAACAGTAATAACAGTAAAATGTTTTCTATTTAAATATATTTTAAAATGTAATTCATTTCTGTGATATTCAAGCCACATACACACCAAAGGGTCATCCTGTTATTTACTGTATATCAATACAACTGCCACACAGGTCAACTAAACAGTGTGAAAGGCTGAAATAATCAGTATCTGCGTCTGTACATCAGTACCTCATTCAATGAAAATCTAAAAGCTTCACTTTCCCAACTAAATTCGTATTTTAGTGTCTGTCAGGTTGCCTTATAATGCCAGTGAAATGACTAATGGATATTATAAGATTGGAATAGAGACAGGTCTTTCAGCAGGTGCTGGGTGGAAGGGTTTAGTTCTGCAAAGCATTATGCTTTTATTCACTTAAGTATCAGAATGACCCTGTGCTGCATGAGGCTCAGGTTGGTGAGGCTGTAAGAGACGGTTAACAATTCTGGGAAGCACTTCACAAACACTCTGTCCTTGTTAATGTACAGTTATAGCCTTGAAAGGCCCTTTGAATCAGATTTTCAATACAGTATTTTCGATGCCCTTTGCTGTATTCTTAAGAGACTTTTTTTTAGCAACAGTGTTATTTACAGCATTTTCTTTGGAACAGGATCATCCTGTGGTCATCACTAAATTCATCCGAGGCGCCAGAGAAGTGGAGGTGGATGCAGTGGCCAGAATGGGCAAGGTTAGAGATGCTAGAATATTTTTCCAACAGAAAATGGGTAAAATTAGTAAAATAACTATCAGGCACTAAATGGAAATCTGAACGTAGAATATGGAACAATAGATTTTGATTGAAACTGTCCATGTTGCGGTGGTTTGATTGTGTAGAGGATACAATTTGTTGTGTAAGACTTTTGAGAACATTATGCTATCCCACACACCCACACACAAAAACAAGACAACAAAAAAAAAAAAAAAAAAAAAACACTTCAAAAATAAAAGATGGCTCAGTCTGCTTCAGTCTAAAAAATGCTTGTATGTTCTTTCTCTTTTTGTTTCATCACGGCTTTATCACATAATTTTTGTGGTAAGTAAAATTAGGATTATAATGTGATGCCTAGTTTTTGCACTAAAGTGATTATAATCTTAAAGCAATAGTTCACTCAAAAATGAAAATTGGGTAAGACTTTAGTTTAGGGACCAATTGTCACTATTAACTAGTTGCTTTTTAGCAGGCATATTACTAACATATTTGCTGTTTGTTAGTACTTATAAAGCACATATTACTCATAACCATATTCTACATCCCTTATATCCTTTTCACCAAAAAATGACAACCAAAATTGTCATCCTTTATTCACCCTCATGTCATTCTTAACCTGTATGAATTTCTTTCTTATGTTGAACATAAAAGTAGATATTTTGAAGAATGCTGGTTCAAACAGTTGTTGGTCCCCATTGACTTCCATAGTAGTTTGTTAGTACTTATAAAGCACATATTACTCATAACCATATTCTACATCCCTTACATCCTTTTCACCAAAAAATGACAACCAAAATTGTCATCCTTTATTCACCCTCATGTCATTCTTAACCTGTATGAATTCTTTCTTATGTTGAACATAAAAGTAGATATTTTGAAGAATGCTGGTTCAAACAGTTGTTGGTCCCCATTGACTTCCATAGTATTTCTTTCCCTACTATGGAAGTCAATGGGGACCAACAACTGTTTGATTACCAGCATTTTTCAGATTATCTTCTTTTGTGTTCAACATAAGAAAGTAACTTACAGGTTTGGAACGACATGAGGGTGAGAAAATTGTCAAAATCTTCATTTTTGGGTGAACTGTTCCTTTAATCCTATCCAGTACCTGAACTTAACAACTACCTTACTAGTCTCGCGTAGCCAGACCTTCAGACTGACGGCTGAAGGTCTGGAATCCATGGCAGGTTTTTTTTGACCGACATGTCAAACAACTAATCGCAGTTCGTTTCGTTTCAGTGTCACGTTTCGGGGCGTGGAAATGTCGCCACAATAACAGGCCGGTATGTAAAATTCTCGGACGTATTTTAAAGATTCTATGCCGTGAACTAAATATTTCACATACTTTTGAGAATCCAGCGTTTATTTGATCCTGATAAGCGCTCGTCGTCACAGTTGTAAACACGGCAGCTTTCTTCTTTCGTGAGGGGGTTTGGCGCCACGGCATCTTTGTTTCCAGGTGGAACGTTAAAGAACGCGACACATGCGTCTCCCGGAAATCCTGTATAATTCAACCAATCCGATGACGACTTCGAAACTCCTGAACCTTACTAACTATGAACAAGCAGTAATTAAGAGTTTGAGGCAAAAGTCATAGGTAATAGTTTAATAGTGGGAATTGGACCTTAAAATAAAGTGTGATATAAATTGTCATCATTTACTTAGCCTCATGTTGTTCCGGAAGTTTCTTGCTTCTGTTGAACACAAAAGAAGATATTTTGAAGAATGTTGGTAATCAAACAGTTCATGGTAGCCATCGACTTCCATAGTATGGAAGTAATACTGTGGAAGTCAATGACTACTGTCAGCGGTTAAGTTAAGGTGAATAAATGATGACAGAATTGACATTTTTGGTTTGATTTTGAACTATCCCTTTTGGCTGAACAAACAATCTGACTGCTCACACCTAAACTGAAGCTATTCCAGTTCCAGTGTGTGATCAGTTATTAAATCGCATCTAAAGTTTTCTGCATAAAACATTATTACATGCGTCTTACCCCTTGAAATTGATGTTTGCTAACAAGAGCAACTAAATGGTCCATTTTAGTTCCAGCTCTTAAGGACTTGATTTCACTTCCACAATCTATTACTCAGTGCTTAAGTGACTGGGAGTTCAGGGTACAGGTCGTTGCTCGTCTCATCTTGTATATTCATAAACTTGCATATTGTTTTGCAATAACACACAAAGGCTAGTACCATCAACTAAAGTAAAGACACTTTCAAAATGTATGAAGTTGCAACCATTGCAATCAGTGGATGGTTGGGAAAAGTGCAATCAAACACACGAGCCCATCTATGATTTGAAAAATGCAAAAGTAAAATGAGCTGAAATAAATGATAGCTAAACAGCTGTTTTAAAATTAGCCTTAAGTATGGTTGTGCTTACAGGTGCTGGTTCATGCTATCACGGAGCATGTGGAGGACGCAGGAGTGCACTCAGGAGACGCCACACTCATACTGCCCACCCAGACCATCAGCCAGGGAGCTCTGGAGAAGGTCTCAACTTCATTTTTATTCAACAAAGCTTGCTGTGTGAAGCTGGTTTGCACCTTATCCAGGCAGACATTTTTTGCTGTTTTGCTTTTTCGTCACATTTTAACACATTTATTCAATCCTCATCCAATTTGTTTTTGTACACCATTTGTTGTACAATAAGTTTTTGCATTAGGTGTTGTCTTTAAAACATTGTGCCTTTTCCCATTTTTGACTGTGGCGATTCTGTCCTCATGAAAAACATAATGCTGAAACATCCATTACTAAATTTTGCATTGTTACGGTGACATCCAATTTGTGCAGGAAAATCAAATCTGGCTACACAAAACATATGCTGGTGTCATTTTTAATCTAACGTTTCTTTCAGTGTGGTCTTGATTGTGTATTTCATGAGCCACAGATGTGACTTTTCATTTTCCTATGAGCTGAATCAAAGCCGACTGTCAAAAATAGCCTGTGTGCTTGTGAAATCCACCTCTTAAAACAAATCTGACAAAACGTGTTTATTCCCAGCAAAGTGAGAGGGCCAGCAGTCCATCAAAGTCTTCTCTTTTCAGCTGCCTCGGTTTATCAGAGTTGATATTAAACTTTCTGCGCTTCCTAAAATGTACATTTGATTGCTGTATATTTGAGAGGACATGCATAACTCAGACTGTGATTGATGTTTTCTGACTGTGTGTACGTAAAGACTTTTGAGTTATTACTTGTAGTTTTTATTTATATATTTTTATTATATATATTTTTTATTTTAGGTGAAAACTGCTACACAGAAAATTGCAAAGGCGTTTGAGATTTCAGGGCCATTTAACACAATTTTTGGTGAAGGGCAATGATGTAATGGTAAGTTATTGGTGCTTAATGAAAAATGTGTCTGTGACTTTAAAAGATACAAATCTGAACATTACTTTTTCATGGCCAGTGAACCGACAATATTTAGAAACATTTTTGATCCAGAGTTATTATTAGAACTACTTTCCATTTTTTCTTCTTTATTTACTCTGTAAATTATGCTTTCTACTGAAAAACATTGGGTCATAGTAAGGAAGAAATTAATCATGCTAAGCTGTTGAGGTTTTATTCAGCTTTATTGTAATTTGTGGAATATGTCTGCTGGTTACTCAGGACCGTGTGTTTCTGTCTCAGGTGATCGAGTGTAACCTGCGTGCATCTCGATCTTTCCCTTTCGTCTCTAAAACTATTGGTGTGGACTTCATTGATGTGGCCACCAGGGTCATGGTGGGTGAGCCATTGGACGAGTCTCGTCTGCCCTCCCTAGAAAACCCAATCATTCCAGTCGACTATGTTGGCATTAAGGTATGTATGTGTGTTAAGTAAAGTAAATGTGGGTTAGAGCTATGAACTAGCAGTTAGTGCACATGCTTTTTATTGTAGCTTATATTATCAATGTATCAAAAGTATAATTTGTGTATAGACTGAAAATTACAAATGAAACATGGGCAAATAAAATAAATATATATAAAACATATTTTTAAAATATTTTATTTATATATTTATCTATATACTAGGTTGCATTTATTTGATCATATACAGTAAAACAGTAATACTGTAAAATACATTAAAATCGAAAACAGTCATTTTAAATCGTAATATTGTGTGATGGCAAAGCTGAATTTTCAGCAGCCATTATTCCAGTCTTCAGTGTTATGATCTTTTAAAAATCATTCTGCTAATCTGGTGATCATGAAGCATTTCTTATTATCAATGTTAAAAATAGTTACTGAGAAATAGAAACTGAGATTTTTCAGGACTTTTAGGGTTCTTTGAATAAAAAGTTTAAAATAACAGGATTATTTAAAACAGAAATCTTTTGTATCATAAATCTAAAAAAAAAACATTAATATATATTTCCAGCATAATATTACATACCACATACTGTTTAGTAGGGATGGGAAGATTCCCCGATTCGCTCGGTGCATCTGTAAAAAAAAGTTAACGATGCGATGCATCGGTTTAAAAAGTGTGCATCGGCTACAAGTTGTCAATTATATCGCGATGCATCGTTTCTAACATATTTGCATCTGTAAAAAATGATTTATATATATATAATTACTAGTGGATGCACTATACTTTTATTATTTAGAAAGTGACCAATAATCTGTGACCAATATTTTATATTGATTTCTCCTCTCTAAACTCTTTCTCAAGCGTGCTCTCTCATCACCGCTGCTGCGTGAATATGACAAATCACAACACCACGGAGACCCGAGGAAAAACAGGGATTTAAGTCCAAAACCTGGCTTGAAATAACCTTATCTATATACTAGGTTGCATTTATTTGATCATATACAGTAAAACAGTAATACTGTAAAATACATTAAAATCGAAAACAGTCATTTTAAATCGTAATATTGTGTGATGGCAAAGCTGAATTTTCAGCAGCCATTATTCCAGTCTTCAGTGTTATGATCTTTTAAAAATCATTCTGCTAATCTGGTGATCATGAAGCATTTCTTATTATCAATGTTAAAAATAGTTACTGAGAAATAGAAACTGAGATTTTTCAGGACTTTTAGGGTTCTTTGAATAAAAAGTTTAAAATAACAGGATTATTTAAAACAGAAATCTTTTGTATCATAAATCTTTACTGTCACTTTTGATCAGCTGATTTAATCCAACCTTGCTGAATATCGCGATGCATCGTTTCTAACATATTTGCATCTGTAAAAAATGATTTATATATATATAATTACTAGTGGATGCACTATACTTTTATTATTTAGAAAGTGACCAATAATCTGTGACCAATATTTTATATGTAGATTGATTTGTCCTCTCGAAACTGTTTCTCAAGCGCGTTCTCTCATCACCACTGCGCGGGAATATGACGCATCACAACACCACGGAAACCCGAGGAAAAACTGGAATTAAAGTCCAAAACCTGACTTGAAATAACCTAACAAATCAATCGGGGCTAAAGCTGTTCCATTAAAGACCAATTCAATTCACGCAATCTCACTAATTTGTGCACGATTATTCTTAAGCAGACCTTAATGTCGATCATGGATCAAATCAATCCACCATGACAAACAGCGAATATATCCCTGTGCTGTTTAATGCATTTGAGACGTTGTGTTTTCCTCAGTGCATAAATGACATGTCACAGGTATATTTTTCATCTGTAAATGTTAGAGAGTCATGCAATCATATCCATTTTGCTGAGTGGGTGAGGCATGTGAGAGCAACGAGCGCTGCTGCGCGCATGCGCGCTAAACAGACTGAGCGCAATCGAATAGGAGCGCAATAATTCGTAAAATATACATTTTGCTAAATTTGTTTTTGGACATTAAATGTGCCTTTTGTAGAATTTTAAACCTACATATAAAGTGTATTTTTATGATTGCAGTAACTGTACGTGGACTATTGTAATGGGTAAATCAAATGTAAGCTAGTAGGCTACAGTATTAATTACTAAGCTCAAATGAGTTCATGTGTGTTTCTTATAGCAGTTAAAATGTAGTCATTTTCTTTATTATTTATTTTCATTTTAATTCAGTGATATTAACTTTTAATTTAGTTATTTTAATGCTTTAAAGAGCAATTTTAGATTGTAATATTCTAATGTTCTG
>NW_015631726.1:588804-597482 GCF_001515625.1 Sinocyclocheilus rhinocerous
AACTTGTTTTATGAAACAGGCCTCGAGGCATTAAAAGTGATATTTTCTCCATATTGCATCGAATTGTGTTGAATCGAATCGAAATCAGATCGCACTGCATCGTAATAGGGGGTGAATCGAATTGCATCGCATTGGTAGCTGCTTCATATGTATCTTTAATGTATCGTATCGTTGGCTATGCATCGAGATGCGTATCGTATCGGCCTCAGTCATGAGATGCACATCCCTACTGTTTAGAGGTTTATTTGTTTTTTACTTTTTAAGTAACTAGTTACTACTTACTGAACAAGCCAGTTAATCGGCTTTAAAAGTGATTGATTGATTGTACAATGAAATTAGTAGAGTGTTAGTGCTGGTTTGTATCACAGGTTCAGGAGTGAAAGTAGTTACGTGAATCTAAGACACTTGCCGACTGAATGGTGTCTCTATTCTCCCAAAGTAATTTCCTGTGAAATGATCAAGGAGTTTCAGTGCAATAGCCGCAAAGAGGAGCCAATCACAAGGGAATAATCCCCGTCTCCTGCCAATCTCAAAGTTTTAAATACCTCATTTAGTGCTGAGGAATTTTAAACAGCTAACTGGATGTTTCTGTTGGAGAGAGACGTATAGGGGATTTACACTCTCTTGCAAGATTAAAGATTCATTCTCTCGCTCTCTCTTTTTCAAATGCATCTCTCGTGATCTTTTTCTTCAGTTTCCCATAAGAAAAAGATGTCATGAATGAAATCTCACAAGTCAGTTGTTTCTTTTCCTGAACGCCAACAAGAGCAAATGGAAATAATGTAATGTAATATAATATAATATAATATAATATATTGCAAGTGCATATTTTTCTTTTATTCAGCATTCACATTAATCATTGTCATTAATCATTAATCAAGTCACAAGCCATCACACAAGATGTTGATAATGTTATTTCAATATTTCAAATAAATGCTGTTCTTCTGAAATATCTATTCAAAGAATCAGGAAAAAAGTATATTCATTTCCACAAAAATATTAAGCAGCACAACTGTTTTTTTAAGATTGATAATAATAATAAATGTTTCTTATGCTAAGTCTACATTAATCCGGATACATCTGAAAATGGCATTTTCATTTTAAAACGCTCTCCGTCCACACTAGCGTTTTCAAGCATTTTCCAAAAGTTTCTCATCCACACTGAAACATCAGAAAATGTTACATTTTGCTTTACTGCGCATGCGTAAAGCCTCAAAAAAGCTCAATGAGATGATACAGACGGAACAGACATTTTCATGCAATTCTTCTGACAGGATCAGTTTATTTAGGAAAAAAACTTGGCATACACTGAAGCATCTAGGTCACACTCACTCACGATTGTATGTCTGATCTAAAACGCAACTGCCCTCACATTTTGCCATCTTTGCAGGACTGCGACATGAAGAGTGTATAAAGTAACACATCTGTAGCAAAAGTGTGAAAGTGAATAGCACATAACAGGCACAATTAGGGTTGGGTATCGTTTGGGTTTTTTTCAATACCAGTGCCAAATCGATACTTTTAAAACGGTTCCAGTGCCTAAACGGTGCCTGAACCGATACTTATAAAAAAAAATAAAAATTAATTCCCCAAAAAATGAAGGATTGGCCATAGCACTATAAACACACGATGTCGGTTTCATTCATACTGGATGCCAGAGGACGCCCTCGCACAGAAAATCCACATATCCAGTCACAGAAGTAGCTGTGATCTCATGACTCTCCAGGAAATCCCTTATATGGACAAAGGCGTCGCCTTTATAGCTGTAACTGAGTAAACAGAACATATAAACGTTTTGAATGATAAAACAAAGACAATAAACACTCGACTGTGTAATGACTTTGATTACTTAATTTTAACTGTAGGGAATTAATTATTATTAATTCATTCAGGTTTATCTCTAGCTCAAGTTTTGAAGGAACTCGATCTGAGAATTCGAGGTCCACCTGATCAAAACTGATTCTGAATTTAAATGGTTTACACTCTATCAGCTACTCGGCCAGCGAGAAGTTAATGTCAGTGTATATTACCAATTGAATATGTATTTTATGTTCTCCCTGGCCATGGGTTAACACAATTATGATAATTTGTCAGCTCTTAAGAGAGAGGTAACGTTGATCTTGGCAAAGTTTTAACCTTGAAATTATATGACACCAAACAATGATTTTCTATAAATGAAACATGAATTTTATTGGCTATTCTAGATTACATAAAACATTTGACTGGTGTTGTGGAGTAAAAAGGTTATACTTTTCTCTTTTGTTGGACAACAGGTTTAGAAATGTGAATACAAGGGAAGTTTAGCGTTAGGCATTTTAATTTAAGCATGTTTAGCTTAGTTAATTGAAGGCTACCTGCTGCCATTAGAGCAAGTGTAATTACTGCATTCACGCGCTCCTCGGATGCTCTCATTTCCCGAGTTGTGCTTTTAAGTCGGAATGTGAAAACAACACGGACACTCTCGTTACTACAAAGATTTGTTAGCTTTGTATTATTACAGTTTTCTGACTTGAGTTCACGTGCATTTTCTCAGTCGGGAAATTATTTTTCACTTGCGGTGCCGGTGATGATGCTTCTTACGTCCATTTTGGAGAACCAGAGGACAAATAATTTCAATCGATCGCTCAGGCATGGCACCGAAATGAGGCACTGAAATCTGCATTCTGATTCGGTTCTAGTACATACCGGTTACATACGTAGGTACCGGTGCCATATTGGTACCGGGTTTCGGTTCCCAACCCTAGGCACAATACCGGTATAAACATAGATATTTATTGGTACAATATGTTTCACATGATTAAACGTGTCACCGTTTTCAAAAGCCTCCGTTTCATAGACCACACTACAACACGTAAATGGCATTTTCAAAAGTATCCACTTTGGAGAATGTTTTCAAAAAGCTCAATTTTCCTTGACAAAAACGCCATCTCAGTGTGGACGGATGGCCAAAACGGAGAGAAAAAGATGTGTTTTCAAACAAAAATTTATTAGTGTGGACAGCCTTGAGCACCAAATCAGCATATTATAATGATTTTTGAAGGATCATTTGACTGAAGATGGCTGCAGAAAATTCAAGTTTGCCATAACAGAAATAAATTACATTTTAAAATACATTAAAATATAAACGGTTATATTAAACTGCAATAATATGTCAGAATATATTTTTCTGTTTTTACTGTATGTGTCAACTTAATGCAGGCTTGGTGAGCATAAGAGACTTAACTGTAAGTTAAAATCTTACAGACCCGAAACATTTAAACAGTAATGTATACATAATATTTATGATAATTTCTCTTTCTTTATTGTATGGCATATTGAGAGTGAACAGATCTGTGGCACCAAAGAAAAAGTAAAAATCAGTGGTAAAGATAAAAGGACCTTAAATTAATTGAGCACAGAGTTAAATTCTGTCAGAGTAGTCATATGCAGGATAATATAAATAAATATGACAGGGTCCACATCGGTACATTATCCTGCTTCATATTTCCTCTGCTTTTGTCAAGCTGGGTAGCGTCTCAGAAACAGTGCTCTTCCTGCCTAACAAGCCCCAAATGTGAAGTCTGTACCGCCTTCCTCAGCTACACAGACTGCTGTTGGATGAAGGTCAGCATGTAAGAGTTTTTCAGAGAACATGGACACACTCCTTTGTGTTCATGAAAGTTGTTATCCTTGTTCAGGAATCTGCTCCTCGCGTTAACCACAGAACCATGTTTTTGTGAAATCGGTCGAAGATGATCCAGATATCCCTCTAAAGATCCAATACAAAATTGCTCATTGATTTTTCTACATCTTTCTCCTGGCATTATACAATGTGATTGTTGGTTACAATATTTGCCATTTTCCTCTTGTAATGTATGCAGTGACCCATTGAGACCAGGAAGGCCTGGTTTCCATGCCAACCACTGGCCTTTAAAGGAAGCTCTATAAATTGGTAATAGGGAAGACTACTCTTTGCTACTACATGTTCTGGGATTCTCCTCGCAGGGTAGTGTGAATCCTCAGGGGGTTCAGTAGTAAATAATGTATCGATGACGATGAACTGACTCTGGAACGGTGCCCGGTTTGGAATAATAGTAGTAGTAGAAGTAGTAGTGTCCTTCACCTCCACAGTTCAGCCTGGTGGAGGTGCCCACTGGGATTCCTGCCACATTAACAGCCAACAGTGCTTCCATACCAGAACGAATCAAAGCTGCTTGTGTTTATTCCCGCCGGTGCGGCCTTCTCTCACATTTACATGCGTAAGTGAGGCTGGCTTATCCAGGGCTGATTAGATGGCTTCAAGGATGAGTTCCTCCTGGTGGCGCTCTGCAGTGGAGGCTGGGGTGGCGTGTTAATCTGCGTCCCGCGTCCCCTGTGCAGCTAATGGGGAGCTGTCTGCTTTTAATTGGAGAGATAAGGACGTCACTTCTCACAGGGCAATCTGCTTGCCCCGTCACTCGAGAACTGCTTGAATAGAAGTCGAACCGCTCCAAAACATTTCACTTTAACAGTCTCACCATGTTCTATAAGCCGACACTCAGTAGCACCCATTATCCAAATCCATCCAGCATCTTTTTTTTCTTCTTTGAAATATGTGTTCTGCTTATGTTATGTTCAATTTAAGTCATTTCATTGTGTCCTTCGAGTTTGTTGTCTCTTCCACAAACTGATGTTTTGAATGTCCCTGGTGTGGATGATTCAGGTCTGCTAATGTTTTGGCCTGTGGGTGGCAGTGGTGTAGCAGGTTTACCATTTTCTCATACACTTTCATATGAGAAGTTCTCTTATAATATCATTTGATTGGTGAGAACCACCCTAACATGTCAAATGCTCTTGAAACCATTAACCCTATATTAAAAATTGTAACATTAGACTTTCATTAGGCTTGTATACATTTTCTCGCTTTCTTGTTCCCAGGATGCGTGATAAGCACTGCGCAATAATGCTTCACAGATAAGTGTCAGGAAGTAAACAGCATTTGTATCAGATGGCTTTTCTAAATAGTAGATGCAGGCTTCCATTTAAGTTGCATAGATATATAGAAAACTGTTTCTTTTGCAGTTCTACATGTGTAGCAAAATCATTCTAAATGCTTTGATATTACAGCAGTATAATAAATCAATTGTTGTTCATTTTATTTGTTAACAATTCATAATTTTGTTGTTATAATTTGTGTGTATATATCATTTTAAAGAGTTTGGGGTGGGTAAGATTATTATTATTATTATTATTATTATAAATTAAAGGCATTTGTAATGTTACAAAAAGGGTTATTTTAATGCTGTTTATGCTGTTCATTTAAACTTTCTGTTTACCAAACTGTCTGTCTATCTAAAGTTATTTTAAACTGTAATAATATTTCACAATAATCCTGTTTTTTCTGTATTTTTATTAAATAAATGCAGCCCTGATTAGAGACTTTTTTCAAAAACATTTAGAAACTTTTGAATGGTAATGTTGTATATGCTTTAGCCATTTAAAAAAAACATTGAAAGACCTCTATTTGAAATTGAATATGTTTATACTCTTTGCTAGGCTCTTATGTTTTCCTGGCCTCGCTTGAGAGAAGCTGACCCTGTCCTGCGTTGTGAGATGGCCTCCACCGGAGAGGTATGGAGCTGCTTCAGGCACATTGATTACCATTACATCTGTCATAAAATCTGAAGTGTCCCCAGCTTGTGTTTTCATCTCAGGTTGCTGGGGAGCAGTCCCACCGTCAGGGATAAATATTTACATATTGTTTACCAATTGTAGCCTTATTAGTTCAGTGGCTTTCATGGACACATACTTCTAGTTTTCCCGTCCAAATCCAGCAAAGAGTATTTTTATGCTTCCACACGGGCCGGTTTACCTGCTCTCCCTGGCAACGAGAAAACCATAGAAACCAGCCTGGAGGACAATGAAGCAGGAGGAGCGTTTTTATCGTGCAGCACTGATTTCCAGCATTAGAACAGGAAGTACAATATCTCCACCCCAGATTTTATGATGGCCCCATTCTGTCTGTTTTTTCATAATTGTAATATCACACCAGTCTACCTTCATTCAGCAACATCTTTAATATGTTTGATTTATTTCACCTTGGCTTTGAATATTGTGCTAATGGAGATAAATGAATAATTTACCCAGGAGTTTCTGCGTGCTGTGATGAATATTTGCAGATTTGCTCGTGATCTTAAAGATCAAGATATTTCTTTCTTGCTCTTGTTTTTTCTCTTGTCTTTTCTCTTTGCAGGTGGCATGCTTTGGACCAAACATCTACTCTGCCTTCCTGAAGGCCATGCTCTCTACAGGATTCAAGCTTCCCCAGAAGGGGATTCTCATTGGGATTCAAGTGAGGGAGAAACTTTTTTTTTTTTTCTTTCCTTAAGGGTTGAATCTCAGAGGACTGTCTGCATCACATCCTCTCAGATTTACTCAGTAGAACATGAACATTTCTGGCTTGTTTTGATTAGGAGCAGGTTGTTTTTTGCAAGTCGTTATTTCCTCATAAAATGATAAACGCTATAATGTGAGGTTTTCAAGTAGGAAATCAATTCCTGAATATATTTAGTGCACATTTATGAGCGTAAGAATTGACATGTAAAAATTCTGCTAGTTTCTCACCCTTGCGTTGTTAAAAACTGTGAAAGGTCTGGCTGCTCTTTTCTATACAATGAAAGTGAATGGCAACCAGGTTTGTCAAGCTACAAAAATTACAAATAGCTCCATAATAGTATTATGAAAATGGTCAATATTACTTGTGCACTGTATTCTAAGTCTTCTGAACAGACTGAAAGTTAGGATGTTTCTTCCTGAAAATCTTGCCCTCCACCATAGCTTACAAATATTATTTTGCATTCATGTACAATTAAGGCAAATTTATAATATAATATAATATAATACAAAGCAGTTTGATTAAACTCAGAAACCTTTTTTTGTATGAACTGACATTTTGAGATCGACATTTAAACGGCACAATTACTGCCATTAAATAATTGACAGTATCTTAAATAATTGCACTTGGATCAAACAACCACAATCAGACAATTATTCAGTCGTGACAGGCCATTCATCTGAATGTATATTATGCATATATTCAGTGCACTACTTGGAACTGATTGATCTAAATTTTCCTCATCAAATGTGAAGCCACATATCTCACAAATGGATTATTATCCATAAAAAAACTACTAAAATAAGAAAGCAGCTGCGTTTTTGCATGTTAATCTCCCTAAAGCTGCACATAAACGTATAACCATCCCGAAGGTGTGAATACTGTGACACATATTCACTGGAAAAAGTTACTCCATGAAATGCGACAACCTTGTGATGCAGGCACGAGCTGTATAAAACAGGCTTTATAAAGAAATTCTTAAATGCTTAAAATAAAATGCACTTTCTGATCTGTTTCCTCAAATGTTTTTTTTATGGGCAAAATGATTTTATTGTGCATCTTCCTTTGGTGTAACTGTGATGTTCACACATTATTTTAAGCCTTTACTATAACACTGGAATTCAGAGGCTTTGTTTTATGTTTTGATGTAATATCATCATCATCGGCATGCCCTCTTTCATTTCCTCCTGTGCTCTCTCAGATGTTTACGATTCATGCCCACTCTCAGCGTGGAAATCAAATATCTTGTCAGGGTCATTGACGATGCTCAGACAGCACTGTGTTCTAATGGAGTCTCGGGTATGAATGAGAGCATGAAATTCCCATTCGAAACAAACCCCCGGTTCTGTAGATGCTACCTGCCTGATGGCCATACCTGGGGACTGCAGATCTGACATGCTTTTTAAAGCCTGATTACCAGCCCGTGGTTAAGTCTCCGTGAACACAGAGCTGCGCTATTGATCTGGAAGTGCTTCGAGGAAGACTTTTCTTCTAGAAATAGTCTCCTGCTCTGCACCCATCCACACAGACTGCCTGACCTTTTGGCTTTGAAGTTTTTTTTCTGTCCGGCTATCTTTTTCTTTCTGCTTTCTCAGTTGTTATTTTACGTTTTTGTCTCCAGCATTCATTCAGGCCTAACTTCATTTCCACTGCTCATCAGCTTCATGAGGAGGGCTTTAAGGTGAGTTATTTCCATCCACTTCATTGGGTTTGAGTTAGAGTTGAATTAAATAATGGAGCAACAAAACAGCTGCGGACACTCTGATTACATCTTGCATTGATAAAAAAAAAAAAATGCTTCTGTATTTGTCTTTAGCTCTTTGCCACAGAGGGTACATCAGCTTGGCTCAATGCTAATGATGTTCCAACAATCCCAGTTGCTTGGCTGAGCCATGAAACCAAAAATACAACCTTACCCAGCATAAGCAGGTGAGTACTTTTACTTTTTTTCCATTTTATTTTTATTACGGCTCTCAATTGCTATACATATTCAAATAAAATATTTAAAAATGTTTATTAAAAGTGATATATAAATAAAATGTATTATTATCATAAATTGCAAATAAAAATTAAAATGGCTAATTAATAAATACATATTTATTCCCATTTTATGTTCATAAACATTTTAGAAAACTAAATATTAGGCTCTCAAACTTTCTGTAACTAATAGTTTTGGCAATTTGTGATGACACTCATTGTGCAAAAAATGAGGTTGGTAGGGTTTTTTTTTTTTCCCCCAAGAAGTCTCTCCAAAGCTGTATTTATTTGATCAAAAATATTGGGAAATATTATTACTATTTGAAATAACTGTTTTATACCTTATTTT
>NW_015631726.1:601121-611680 GCF_001515625.1 Sinocyclocheilus rhinocerous
CTGTCTGTTTTTTCATAATTGTAATATCACACCAGTCTACCTTCATTCAGCAACATCTTTAATATGTTTGATTTATTTCACCTTGGCTTTGAATATTGTGCTAATGGAGATAAATGAATAATTTATCCAGGAGTTTCTGCGTGCTGTGATGAATATTTGCAGATTTGCTCGTGATCTTAAAGATCAAGATATTTCTTTCTTGCTCTTGTTTTTTCTCTTGTCTTTTCTCTTTGCAGGTGGCATGCTTTGGACCAAACATCTACTCTGCCTTCCTGAAGGCCATGCTCTCTACAGGATTCAAGCTTCCCCAGAAGGGGATTCTCATTGGGATTCAAGTGAGGGAGAAACTTTTTTTTTTTTTCTTTCCTTAAGGGTTGAATCTCAGAGGACTGTCTGCATCACATCCTCTCAGATTTACTCAGTAGAACATGAACATTTCTGGCTTGTTTTGATTAGGAGCAGGTTGTTTTTTGCAAGTCGTTATTTCCTCATAAAATGATAAACGCTATAATATGAGGTTTTCAAGTAGGAAATCAATTCCTGAATATATTTAGTGCACATTTATGAGCGTAAGAATTGACATGTAAAAATTCTGCTAGTTTCTCACCCTTGCGTTGTTAAAAACTGTGAAAGGTCTGGCTGCTCTTTTCTATACAATGAAAGTGAATGGCAACCAGGTTTGTCAAGCTACAAAAATTACAAATAGCTCCATAATAGTATTATGAAAATGGTCAATATTACTTGTGCACTGTATTCTAAGTCTTCTGAACAGACTGAAAGTTAGGATGTTTCTTCCTGAAAATCTTGCCCTCCACCATAGCTTACAAATATTATTTTGCATTCATGTACAATTAAGGCAAATTTATAATATAATATAATATAATACAAAGCAGTTTGATTAAACTCAGAAACCTTTTTTTGTATGAACTGACATTTTGAGATCGACATTTAAACGGCACAATTACTGCCATTAAATAATTGACAGTATCTTAAATAATTGCACTTGGATCAAACAACCACAATCAGACAATTATTCAGTCGTGACAGGCCATTCATCTGAATGTATATTATGCATATATTCAGTGCACTACTTGGAACTGATTGATCTAAATTTTCCTCATCAAATGTGAAGCCACATATCTCACAAATGGATTATTATCCATAAAAAAACTACTAAAATAAGAAAGCAGCTGCGTTTTTGCATGTTAATCTCCCTAAAGCTGCACATAAACGTATAACCATCCCGAAGGTGTGAATACTGTGACACATATTCACTGGAAAAAGTTACTCCATGAAATGCGACAACCTTGTGATGCAGGCACGAGCTGTATAAAACAGGCTTTATAAAGAAATTCTTAAATGCTTAAAATAAAATGCACTTTCTGATCTGTTTCCTCAAATGTTTTTTTATGGGCAAAATGATTTTATTGTGCATCTTCCTTTGGTGTAACTGTGATGTTCACACATTTTTTTAAGCCTTTACTATAACACTGGAATTCAGAGGCTTTGTTTTATGTTTTGATGTAATATCATCATCATCGGCATGCCCTCTTTCATTTCCTCCTGTGCTCTCTCAGATGTTTACGATTCATGCCCACTCTCAGCGTGGAAATCAAATATCTTGTCAGGGTCATTGACGATGCTCAGACAGCACTGTGTTCTAATGGAGTCTCGGGTATGAATGAGAGCATGAAATTCCCATTTGAAACAAACCCCCGGTTCTGTAGATGCTACCTGCCTGATGGCCATACCTGGGGACTGCAGATCTGACATGCTTTTTAAAGCCTGATTACCAGCCCGTGGTTAAGTCTCCGTGAACACAGAGCTGCGCTATTGATCTGGAAGTGCTTCGAGGAAGACTTTTCTTCTAGAAATAGTCTCCTGCTCTGCACCCATCCACACAGACTGCCTGACCTTTTGGCTTTGAAGTTTTTTTTCTGTCCGGCTATCTTTTTCTTTCTGCTTTCTCAGTTGTTATTTTACGTTTTTGTCTCCAGCATTCATTCAGGCCTAACTTCATTTCCACTGCTCATCAGCTTCATGAGGAGGGCTTTAAGGTGAGTTATTTCCATCCACTTCATTGGGTTTGAGTTAGAGTTGAATTAAATAATGGAGCAACAAAACAGCTGCGGACACTCTGATTACATCTTGCATTGATAAAAAAAAAAAAATGCTTCTGTATTTGTCTTTAGCTCTTTGCCACAGAGGGTACATCAGCTTGGCTCAATGCTAATGATGTTCCAACAATCCCAGTTGCTTGGCTGAGCCATGAAACCAAAAATACAACCTTACCCAGCATAAGCAGGTGAGTACTTTTACTTTTTTTCCATTTTATTTTTATTACGGCTCTCAATTGCTATACATATTCAAATAAAATATTTAAAAATGTTTATTAAAAGTGATATATAAATAATGTATTATTATCATAAATTGCAAATAAAAATTAAAATGGCTAATTAATAAATACATATTTATTCCCATTTTATGTTCATAAACATTTTAGAAAACTAAATATTAGGCTCTCAAACTTTCTGTAACTAATAGTTTTGGCAATTTGTGATGACACTCATTGTGCAAAAAATGAGGTTGGTAGGGTTTTTTTTTTTTCCCCCAAGAAGTCTCTCCAAAGCTGTATTTATTTGATCAAAAATATTGGGAAATATTATTACTATTTGAAATAACTGTTTTATACCTTATTTTTAAATGTAATTTATTCCTGTGATGACAAACCTGAAAGCTTTCAGCAGTTGTTACTTCAGTCTTCAGTGTCGCATGATCCTTCGGAATATGTTAATATATACATTCTAATATGCTGATTTGGTGCTCAAGAAACATTTCTTATTTTAAATGTTGAAAACGTGGCATGCTTAATATTTTGTGGAGACAGTGATACACTTTAGATGAATCTAAAGTTCAAAAGAACAGCATTTATTTGAAATAGAAACATTATAAATGTCCTTGTCACTTTTTAAAATATTTTAATGTGTCCTTAAATTAAAGTGTTAAACTTTTTTTATGATCCCAAACATTTGTGTAGCATTCATTCAAATCCGTTTATAGCACTGTCATGCTAATGAAAATTTAGTAGCATCACTACTGTTATAGTAGTACTGCATAGGACCACATATTAGTATTACATATTACTACCGCTGCATGCTGTATTACATAGTACTGCTTTCATGCCCTGATTGTTGGCTTTGTTTACCGGAAACATTTAGCTGTGACAGTCACAGATCGGCTGTCGTGAGACCCTAGAAGTTAAGTCTGTCAACAGAGGATCCAGTCACCTTTGAGGCATTCAGGCGTCTTTGTGTCACTTATGTTAGCATTCTGCTCTGGTGCACGGCTCTGTCGTAGCAAAATGCCTTCACTGAAAGTGTATTCTAGACACTGCATGCTGAGATACTTCAAGTATGTCTGCCATCTACCCTCAAGGGTTGCAGTCTTATTACACTGTTTTGTTGTAATAAGATATGTTTACTAAAGATGGATCACAGATTTAGCTGATCACATTTATAACTAATCAGAGGGCACTTTTAACAACTTCACATACATTATTAAGACTTGGGTTCACAGTTTAAGGTTTGGTGTCTGGTTTGAATTTGAGTAGATGATGATTAACATTTTTGATACTTGTATACAGGCGTATACCCTAAATATAGCACTTTTGAAATATGTTTAAAATCATGTGCACCCACATGAAAATCAACTTGTAGTAGCCTAATAAAATCTGGTTTATTTTTGTATTGTATTTTGTATAAGTGTACTATTTGAAATCTCTAACTTTTTATGGATTACTCCATTTTCTGGTTTCTAAATAGACTTATCAGTGAAGGACACATTGACCTTGTGGTCAACTTACCTAATAACAACACAAAGTTTCTTAAGGACAACTTCCAGATCCGCAGAATGGCGGTGGATTACGGAGTACCACTTATAACAAACTTCCAGGTCAGCCTTCTCTTTTAAATGTATCATAATTCAGTTTTGTTCTATAGTATTAAACACCTGTTTTCCTTTTCTGCAGGTTGTAAAGCTGTTTGCAGAAGCTATCAGGTATTCCAGCGATTTAGACGCCACCAGCCTGTTCCACTACCGCCAACGTGAGCCCAGACTGTCGGAGAGCTCTGCTGCATGGTTAACTTGTAACCTCTAAAACAGGGGACTCTGCTCAAAAATTAGCCAGGTGGTGTTATCTATCGTGGGCCAACTGAACAGTTACAATCGGTTTTACAATCATAAATTGAACTAGACAGGGCTCAACAGTAAAGGCCCATTCACACCAAGAAAGATAACTATAACGATGATTAGGCCTATATTAGCTTCCATAACCATCACACAATAACATTCTGTTCATTATAAGCACATGCTGCAGTTTTGTCATCTGCCACTGTAATTGCTCAAGCTCTTCAAAGCAGGATGATTCTGATTGGCTGTCAATGTTTTTAGTTCATCTATAAAAAAAATTGTGAAAATGATTCAAAAGTTATTCCTGTGTACTGTTATAGTTTATATAATATTTATACAATTTATAAAATTATAAACTGTATTGTATTAAAGGGGTCATATGATGCAATTTCAAAGTGTAATATAAATTAATTTCTTTACAAATAATAATTGGACTAAAACTACATTTATATCAACTACTGTAAACAATACTGATCTATCTTTATTGTTGAGCCCTGCTACAGTTATCGGCACAATTACAGGTATTTATAAATGTGTGTCCGTATCTCTTGAACTGTGAATATTCAAGGTCTACATTTATTGGTTAAAAAAAAAGTAAGAGACCAAGACAAGCCAGCTATCATTAACCATAACAATACTACTTGAATCCAAAATGTATTAGGCTGAATGTGGCATGAGTGTGTGAGGCGGTGTTGAGCTTTCTGGCTGTTTTCAACACTCAGCACTGTCTGTTCAATGTACCAAAGAGCGAGAAACTGCTGCTCTCAGCACACAATAGCAGATATGCGTGTGATTACACAAAAATATAATGATTTCTATGAATGTGTCCATGTTTGGGCCTCTTGCCAGAGTGAGATTGGAGGATATGTCTTGACTTTCCTCAATAAATATTAACAAACATCACAGAAAGTTATTTTACACTAGAGCAGATCTTCAAGAACAGGTCATTTATAATTAACATGTTTAGTGAGATGGTGTATCTAATAAAAGACCCAAAATATTTATGCACCATTTCATAGCCTTTTATTTCGTGCTTTAATTTGAAATGTTTCATCTTACTGGAAAATCACAAATGGAAAATATTGGTCTAATGGATTTAAAAGTAGTACATTTATAGCAGCTTCTTAATTGGTGCAATGTTATTTATCCATTTATTCTGTCATTCATGAGTGAAACATTTGAAGCTTCTTGGAAGATTCCTCCTTCAGCTTTATTAGCCTGCCAGTAATAGAAATATCAAGCACTTGGCCACCTATTAGCATTACTCTGCACACACATTGTTTATCACTTAAACATCACTTAAACTCTGCGCTAATTGGAAAAAGCTAATATTATGGCCAAACAGCCCACTAGAGTGTTGCACATTATCTAGTGGTCTAGATATTGATGCCATAATTAAATCCCAACACATCTGTGTTTGTGTGGGAGCTAAGTAGGCTACATGTCTCAGCTCATAACGAAAAGAGATTGCGGAAAGGGAGAAACTAAACCGAAATGGGGGAAAAACAGCAGTAGGGTATAAGTCCTTTTTATACTGTAGACAAACAAAGTAGAGTGATATATATATATATATATATATATATTTAGAATTTTAGCACACCTACAGCAACTGAAGTTAATTCTCCAAAGAATCAAATGATCCAAATTTGCCTAAAGTGCTCTGTTTACCTTGTAAAGAGTTTGAAGGGGTCTTGCAGTGTTCTTTAAGCAAATGGAGGTTAATTTGCTTTAGTCAGGGACTCTGATTAAGTTCTTTACAGATGGCAGGACTGCAAAGATAGCATCCTTTTTCACAGACCTGTCTACATCCATTAAGACTAAAGGACGGGTCAACACGTCTTGTCGTTGGAGCCCGTGAGGAATAGTCTACAGCCTCGAAAACAAGTTCAACTCAAAACTATCTCAGCCTGCACCTATTAGGCCTATCCAATTTCAATACATCCTAGAGAAAACTCCCGGCGTTAGCCAGAATTTGTCTATAAAAAGAGCCCACGAGAGGATAATAATATAATAAGTGTCTCTCACTTGGCCAGACTCAGGGCGAAGCTATTACTTTTATTAGTTTAAAAATATGCTATAGAATAGTCCAGCTGAGTAAGACTACCCTAAATAGTGTGTACTTGTTTTTCTGGTGAATAAGGAGAACCGAACAGGCTATATGTATGACAAATAAAGATGTGTTTTTGCCCGCATAAATGTTATATCGCCTCTGGCTGTTGTTCAGAAGCTAAACTGTTGCAGAATGGGCGTATAGAGTAATGACTTGTGGACCCTGAGGGACACTTGGTACATCGTTGCTGACACCAGTGTCAAAATGGATCCTTAACCCTCTTCATATTATTACCACTCAAAAATGAAAAGCGATAGAGGGAGAACAGAGGCGAGAAAAGCTGCCGAACATAATTACCACGTCACATTATGGCGCGCGTGATATTTTCCCCGCCATGCGAAACCTCTCAGAGGATTCAGACGTGCCTTGATATTCCGTTTGCGGTAAGAACTTTTAATTATACATGAATGAGTTTTAGTGCTGCCTCCCGGTGAGGACCTCCGAGATTAGAACACTGTATGCCGAGCTTCCAGGGGTCATGATTAGCTAGTCACACAAGGCTGAACGCGTGATTGAATTTAGCTGGGAAAATTAAATGTTGAAATTTGATAGGGTAGAGATTACTGTATAAGAAACTTAAATAAGGCCATCAGGAGAGCAGTGCACTTTTAAAGGAATGGAATCAAAGTTGCTTCTAACCCTCTGAGGGCCGGCGGTGTATTATATTATAAAAAGCAGAGTAACATTGATTAGAATGATATTAGATTGATGTTGATCCCACTGTATCGTGGTACATGTAACCTAAAAGCTCTTTAATGAGATAGAGAGTACATTTCCCCCTATAAGTCTCTTTGGGTTCAGAAGGAACGAAAGACATCATGTAAAGTGTGTATATGGCTATCAGTAGAGCCCCAAGATATTGCTCTGAGATTAATAAGAGACTTGCTCTATATATGTAGGCCTGTGTGTGTGTGTGTGTGTGTGCATGTTATTAAATGTAAAAATTAATTAAGAATCAGTTGCCATGAAATACCATTAATCTGTAAAGTAGGCATTACTAAAATACAATATGTATAAAAGTATAACGTTTACTGTTGAAATTAGTGTGACATCAACTTTTGGTCATACTACACAGTTATAAAATAATTACTATAGGAACTTGGTCCTTGAGGTTAAAGGGGTCTTGCTTTGTAGTCCCTGGGCTTTCTGAAGTTGAATAGCCTGAAATCTTGAGAAGGCTTGAGAAGGTCTGTAGAAAAAAAGAAACCCACATGACTGTAATTGCATCTCTTTTTTTGCCGTTTTTAACCCCCTTTTAGTATGGATGAGTGTAGCTTGTGATGCTATTCTTGCTGCCTCACCGCAGGTGGGAACAAATTGAGCTGAAGCTCATTAAGGAAAGTGTCATGACGGTGGTGTTCTAACCTTCAGCCATCTCCCAAAGGATCTCAGAGGAGGCCGGGCAGCTGCAGTTGTCTCTGTCCCTGCGCTGATCGAGTGTGCAGACGTAGCCATACTGAATAATGCACGGCACCTGCCTAGGTTGAAGGAAGCCTGCTGTGTGCTCAAGAAAGAAAAAAACGGCCCGCTAATTGACATTGGTTTCTCATGCTGTGCTAATGAATTATCCATGGGGCAGGGATGAGGCACGGTGCGTGCTGGTATCTTCAAGAGAGGTTAACAGATAAATGATGGGTGTTTTTAAGTGCCATCTGAATTGTTAGGCCATTATGTTCCTGGATCTCGATTAGAAGAGGAGATGTCAGAAAAGGGAGATGTCAAATTTCTTTAGGGAAATTACAGAATGTTTTCCCTGTTCAACACATGACATTACCATTAATGTGTTTGGGCTAAATTTCTAATAATAGGTACTCACTTTTGCCCCATTTTCTACAACTTTTGATGTTTGATTGTATATTCATTCTTCTTTAGAACATTGTGCATGATTATATTATATTACATTATATTTGTCTTGTTTCGGACTTTTAACATAATCTAAAATGTAGAAAAAAAGTAATAATAAAGCACAGGTAGGTGTTTCCAAACTTTTGAATGGTAGAATCTGGTCCAACAGGTGGTCAATAATGGAACAGTGCAAAATGAGAGCAAATTTTGTAAATGTAACATTATTTTTGGTTTACATAGGAGCCACGACCATACTTGGAGCAAAATTGGCCACTGCCATGCAAGCAGTTCCTCTTCTGCATCACATACATCGTGATCTGGCCAGATTTGTATCCAACCGAGCACAGAGGGAAGGGAAATTCCTTTTCCACTCTGCTGCAGATTCCTATCCTGCCATTTTAATAGGACAGCATCTAGCAGTTCCTGTAAAAACACATGGGTACATAGTAAGACATCCTTCAGTAATTATTGAAGATTTTTATTTCATTTGCTGGGTGCAATTAGACCTTTCTAATTTCATAGTATGTGGTATTAGCTCTACAATACTGTACATTCTTCTACACAATGTTAATTGTGAATAATAAAATACATCTAAACATATAATCAGATCAAATTATCAGTTTAGAACCACTGATCTAAAGCGCATGAAAGTATATTCTCACCTGGTATACTGTAGAAATGCAATTTGATGATCAATTTGTTTTTGTGTTGCCATTCAAAGTACCCTATTATGTCAGACAAATAACACTGTTTATAATGTAGCTTCAATATGAGCAATCAGACTAGAACGTGAACGTCAAACACATATTTGATCCTGTGCATTATTACCCACAATAGGTGATGTAGACAAACAAGCAAGAAACAGCTGTATATGAGTATGCTTAAATCACAGCAGAGCCAATGTGTTGCACACAAAGACAAGCCATTTATGTCTGTTATTGTAAATTGATGCTGCTCACATCTTGGTTTCATACTTGTCCGCTTTTTAATTCACTTCTTATTTTCTCTGTGCTCTTATCTGAAACTACTGTTCAAAATTACTGTCTCTTATGAAAAATTTAAAACCCTAATTAGTCATACCGTGTCTCAGAAAGCCAGAAACCTAACTCTAAAAATTCCGTCATATTTCCCGTCTCAAAAAAAGAAAAATGAGCCACTCTGCATTTCAAATAACAAAACTGCCTGTAGTATTACTTCCCTTGTTTTATGAAAATAAAAAAAATGTACACATAAGAGAAGTAATTTGTATTCCAACGACAGTAAGACACTCCATACTGCAATTAAACACAAATTTGTGCTTAAAGTACATTTCAACAATGCAAAGGGCCCTGAAAATGGACTTTCTGTTTGGATTTAAAGCACCTAAAATGACACTACATTGTTTGTAGTAGTTAAACTCAATAATGCAATGATTTTATTAACATAATAGTTTACAAAAATAATTTGTAATCATTTACTCATCCTCATGGTGTTCCAAAATTGTGTTACTTACATATCAGTATTGTATAATGCAAAAAGATACATACATTTTATTTTTATACGGGTGTTTTTCATAGTGACCGCAGCTATCATTATTCAAAAGGACAAAAAATACAACAAAAGCTTCATAAAAGTATTCCATACAAGAAAAGGGTAAACATGGACAATTTTCATTTTGGGTGAACTACTCAGAAGATGAAGACAAACATCAAAATTGAGATTGTGTACTGCTGTTTTTTTATTGTTACAGATGAAAAAACTGCCAGTAAGAGCACTTCTGTTTCTCCAGGGAATTAAAGTGTGGCTTATACTGTAGGTATGAGAGCAGAAGGGGTCTTTCCCTCCTTCTCTTCTCACCTGTTCCTCTCTGCAGGCTGTTTTCCTACAACTGTGGCACTTGATGAACTGTGCCAGCTAATAGACCAGGGCGGATAATCAATATCTAAACTACAACATTCTCAAGAGCCGTTTCCTAGTACCAGTGAGGTGTGGGACCCCCCTGCCTCCAGACATATACTCCTGTGCTCTGTTTCCTAATAATTCTTTCACTGTTGTCTTTAAATGGAGGTAAAAATTTTTTTCCTTAGTTGCAATATCTTTCTCTTGTAATCAAATATTCAAGACTGGGGAGAAAAAATGTAAAACATTAAGAATCTTTCACTGTAAAAAAAAACAAAAAAACATATTGGTTGGCTTAAGGAAGCTCACTGTGTAGGCTATAGAAAATGCTAGGTTTTTAAACAGTGCTAAAGCGTACATAGCTGCAATGTACAGTGGGGAAAATATTTATTTGATCCCCTGCTGATTTTGTAAGTTTGCCCACTTACAAAGAAATGAAGGGTCTGTAATTTTTTATGGTAGGTTTATTTTAATGGATAGAGACAGAATACCAACCAAAAAATCCAGACAAAACACATTATATAAAGGTTAGAGATTG
>NW_015631726.1:611701-688107 GCF_001515625.1 Sinocyclocheilus rhinocerous
ATTCGGCAATTGAAGAAATACAAAATAATCATCAATCGGCCTCGGCCTGGAGCTCCGTGCAAGATCTCGCCTTATGGGGTAAGGATGATCATGAGAAAGGTGAGGGATCAGCCCAGAACTACACGGGAGGAGCTTGTTAATGATCTTAGGAGGGAGCTGAAACTTCGAGTTGACAAACGACAGCCAAGAAACCTTAAGGATTTAGAGAGAATTTGTAAAGAGGAGTGGACCAAAATCCCCTCTGAGATGTGTGCAAACCTGGTGACCAACTACAAAAAACATCTTACCTCTGTGCTCGCCAACAAGGGTTTCTGCACCAAGTACTAAGTCATGTTTGGATCAAATACTTGTTTCACTCACTGAAATGCAAATCAGTTTCTAACCTTTATATAATGTTTTTTTTTCTGGATTTTTTGGTTGGTATTCTGTCTCTATTCGTTAAAATAAACCTACCATAAAAATGACAGACCCTTCAATTTTTTTGTAAGTTGGCAAACTTACAAAATCAGCAGGGGATCAAATAAATATTTTCCCCACTGTACTTGGAGTTTTAGAGATCAAGTCAAGTGACCTTTATTTATTTAGCGCCCAAGGGTAGCATGTAGAGGGTGAAAAGTAACGGTCCTAGTACTGAGCCCTGAAGTACTCCATTCACTTGTGAACAATATCACCTCTTAACTCACTGCTACAAATGGACAAGATTGAAGACATTGTCCAATAGTGCAAATAATTCCATGACTGCTCCATTCAGTGACTCTCTACAAGTGTATCATTTCAATTCTCACCTCCATCGTGTTTATTATGCAAAGTTTATCTAATGATCATCTTATTCTGCTCATTTCTCCATTACATAAGAATAGATTTGATGCCTTACGTTGCTTGTGTTCTGAAATGTTTTCTACAAACTCCAGTGTGCATACAGTAATGCCTTCATTTGCATGTTTTCGTTTTGCTAGACATTTTTAGAGAGAGAGAAACAAGATGCTTGCAGGCTGATTACTTCTCCTCTGTGACTTTTAGTTAAACATCAGCCCACATCCAATTCTCTTTGCTATGTCATGTTTTTCTCTCCTGTTATCTCAGTCTATTTCTAAGTTTCTTTCTCACAGCACTGAGCTCCCTGCTCCCTCACTTCGCATCTCTTTTTAACAAACACCCACTGAACATCACATCTTAATTTAAGATATAACTTAAAATATTAATTCTCCTTGCGATATGAAAAGATTGTTTTCTCAGAACTGATAGTAAAGAGCATATGATCAAGGTGCACTAGACTCACATTCTGTGTGTAATAGATGCCTTTTTTGTTTGTTTGTTTTAGTTTAGGTTTAGTTTATATTATTGAGATATAGGCTGAATTCAAACCTACTGTATGTCCCATGCAGCAATACAGCTGATATGCTACAGTAATAAGGCTAGGTGCTATATTGAATATTCATATATTCACACTGATTTTTGAATATAAAATTAAACAAAATTGCATATTGTGATGATTTTAATGTACCTTTATATTTATTGCTACATCACCCGGCCCTATATGCTATTCACTGGGTCGTGGCCAACCAACATGTACATAATATTTTAAGATACTGTAGTACACTCAAAGATGCCAACTCATTCTTCATGGTACAGTATTTGCAGATCATTTTGGGCTATTCATTTTACTTTATACCACCTTTAACCCAAATAAACTAATGTCCTCATGGTAAGCAAAAAACTTTGTGTGGGAAAAAATCTGGATGTACTGTAGCAGCCAATCAGTTTGGCTTGGCATCTTGCTGTTGTGGGGTGAGCTTTTGTAATCTGTTGAGTAAAGCTTAATAAAATGCGTGAGTGGAGAGGGGTGCTAAAGCCGGGCCTGTTGTTGATGGTTTTGTATATCCCTCTAAAGTCACTCAAGCAGGGCTGAGGGTGGGCTCACTTTCAATATTTATGAAATTGGCTCTGTGTGAAATTGGTTTTTGCCTAATGGATCCTTGCATGACTGCACTCCTTAAAAGACACTGGAGTCACAAGAAAGGAGAGATGAAGAGAGCAACAGAGTTGAAGAGAGGGATAATATGAGTTGAGAAACGGCAAAACCCTCGAACCCAGGCCTACCATAAATATTAATACATTACAAGAGAGATCAACCAATAGGTTTGCACACAATTCAAGGAATTGTTCAATGAAAGAATACTGACACTTCACATGAACCCGCAGTTATCTCTCGCAACTATCCTATTTGCAGATTTGTGAGCTTTCAAAATTTTGCCTTGACTTTATGACTGCGCCATTTGCTTCAAATGGCAAATCTGTAAGTCGCACCATGAAGTCACCCAGAACGCAGAACGCAATTTACACCGATTTCAAGAGGAAGCCATTTCGCTGCACAGAGGGAAGCACAGGCTTACCAGAGAGCTCTTTACGCTGGTTTTATCGTCTGGGACCCAACCAGCTGGCTAATGAGGATGACCGTGAGCTTGCTCACTGTAACAGTGATATGGATGCCGGGGAAACTAAAATGTAAAGCTGCCTGGACAGAATGGCACGCACTATAATAATGTGGTACATTAAGCAATAATTGGAAGGACCTCCTGATTATGAAGTCAGCCCATTTGGCTGGAGTGCCACATCTCCCCTCTTTCACAGATGGTTAGTTTAGATTAAGTGGGGGAAAATCAAATGTACGGGCCCTATCTCTTTGGGGCAGTGCTGGAGCATCTTACTCAGCGGCCTTGGTAATTTATGAGGAGGACGGGGCTCCGTGGATCCCTCCGTTCCTCCATATGTCTGCCTGTGACAGTTATCAGACTATCTGGATTAATTCGTTTTCATGGCCCATACACACGGGGCATGTTCGGAAAGAATTCCCACGGCCGTTTCAGCTTCCAATTGCACCAAAGCCTCAACATGTCCCATGAGCCTTTTTTTAGCCATTTATATATTACGTGTGACCCTAAGAGGTCTATGGAGGAAAGCTAACTGTTACCATTCATCTCAGTGGAAGTTTTCAGGAAGAATGTGATTTGAAAATGAAAATTGTCTTACTACTTTGGACCCCATTGGATTTATTTGTATGAACATAAGCTACCATTCAAAAGTTTGGGGTTGGTAAGTCAAAGAAGTCTCTTATGCTTTCCAAGGCTACATTTATAGGCCTATAATCAAAAATACAGTAAAAACAGTCATATTGTGAAATATTATTAGAATTTCAAATAAATGTGTTCTACTTTAATATATATTAAAGTGTAATATATTCATGTGATGGCAACGCTGCATTTTTAACTGTCATTACTCCAGCTTGCATAGTCGCATGATCTTTCAGAAATCATTCTAATATTCTGATTTTGTGTGCAAGAAATATTTCTTACTCTTAACAGTTGTGCTGTTTAATATTTTTGTGGAAACCATGATACTTTTTTCAGAATACTATGATGAACAAAGTTCAAAGGAACAGCATTTATTTGAAATTGAAAAATGTCTCAGTTTTTATACTGCTGTTTAAAAGATTTCTAAGTATCTTGTTTTATGTTCCACAGAATAAAGAAAAACAGGCTTGGAACAACATGAGGGCAAAATGTTCACTTTTGTCAGTAATGATGACAAAATGTTAATTTTCCCTGCAGTATAACCAAATGCAATTGCAAAAAAATAATTTCAAACAAGTTTCCCAAAACACTCTTTCCATCTGTAAGACAAACATACAGTCCTGCCCCAAACTAACACCACTGGTTGAATTAATGTTGATATGTCTGACTCAAACAGAGTAATGTGTTGACAGCACCACAGAGACCCAGTGATTTGGGGGAATTACCCTAAAGTGCCTTCCCTACAGTTGTCTGGCTAGTAATGAAATACACTATTGCAGTATATGGTCTGCACAAGAGCAAGAAACTCGGTGGCCCACAATGCCTGCTCCGGTGCCCTGTGTTAAATGGGAAGGACCGCAGAAGGAAGCTCTTCATTATACAACTGCTTAAAGGAGTGAAATGCCTCGAGAGAAGGAGGGGAGGGAGTGAGGGAGGGGAACTGACAGACTCATCCCTCTCTGTCTCTCTCCATCCATCCCGTGTGTTCATGACAGCTGTCAGCCAAGCAGAACGCCTACTGCCAGTCAGGTAATTCATATTCCCAGCCTGCAACTGGAGAGAGGGATGGGAAGACAGGATGTTGGATGGGGAAAAGTGGAGGATGAAAAAAGGTGATGATACTTCTGTTTAAAACTAAGGAGAGAGTTTTTAAATAGGAATTTAAAAGATGGTCAGGCACTAAAAGCAACAGAAAACAAAAACTTCAGTCACACTCTGTCTTATAATAAATCATTGTATTCAGCAAGGACGCATTAAATTGATAAAATGACAATTACATTTCTGATGTTAAATACTCTACACTAATAAAAAGAGTAGCTATCAAGATGTCATTTTATACACGAGCAAAGACGGCAGATTTCAAATCACCTCCAGGAGATTCTACGGAAGTCCAAGATGCATGACAACAGTTTTCTCCAAATATTCTAACCATTACTTGAAAACTGCAGAATACCAGGGACACCAACACTAGGTCTACCAGCTAGACCAGTACCAAACCAGCATAAATCAGCTGGAGTGATTTGTCATTAGAGATTTAGGACAAATCCATAAACAGAAAGCAGAAAAAACTCCCCACATGAGATCAAGGGAGAGAGAACGGGCCTGCTCTGCCTTGTGTGACCAATAGTTGATACAACTGTACGTAATTCTCCATAATGGGAAGGCAGACTCAAGGCTGTTAGCAGTAATGAGAACATGGTACGTGCTTTAGGGCCACACTCTCTGATGTCCCTTTCTTTGCAGTAGACAAACTCCACTTTAAAACAAGTGAAATGGCTCTTACAGACACAAGTGCAGAATGCGCCTGGCTTATTTCAGTCACCTTGTCAACACCCAATTGCAAAAGCAATACTGCTCTTTATATTAAATGGGTGATTCATAAGTGACACTGTAGAATATGTCTATTGCTGTAAATAATGTTGCTTTGTGTTATAAAGAAACAAGAAAGGACCGTTCTCTCTCCTTCAAGGTGAGCTAAAGAAGACCTCATTATGCATGGTGTTCTTTATTTGTCATATATTTAGTGCTTGCACAAGAGACTTCAAGGTTGTGTTCATCATCTAGATGAAGAATTGAAAATCGGCCCTGTTGTTGTTTTGTTTTGATAAATGCTTTTTGTAAATTAATTCACTTACAAATTAATGTTTTGATGACTGCAATTAGGGCTGGGTCATTAATTTAGTTATGTTTCAGATATAATGTCCATTTCACGTAGGCTACATGCAAAAAATAAATTCTCACTCTGATAAAACGCAGTGTTTCAAACTGATATAATTGTAATTTGTTTCAGGTTCCAGGGTTTTTTTATTCAAAAAATAGAACGCATACGCTGTGTCCAAAATCGCTTACATGTTCAATCACCGTTCCTTATGTAGCCTAGCGTATGACATGTCCAGTACAGAATGAATGAAAATATATGAGCGAATTTCAGACACTGACAAATTTATTTGGTTGCGCTGTGTTTGATTCATTAAAAAAAAAAGAACTGAATCGCGAGTCATTCATTGCTCGATTTAAAGCAGCACTATGTAACTTTTGGCGCTCTAGCGGTTAATAAACAGAACTGCACACATCCCGCGGATTAACATTCCAACCGGAGCTACTTCTCTAATTTTATGTCTATGGCGATTCACGCAGGTATGTGTTACTCCGCAGCGGTATAATAGTCCAAATATAAGTACTTATTGTAAGTGTACTGTAGTGATTCGGAATAAGACAAAAACGCGGTTTGGAAGATGAATTCATGATGTTCTCGCTCATTATATACATTTAGCAAATTTTGAACAGAAAAATTTACATAGTGCTGCTTTAAACAACACTGGTGCTATATATTTTTGTTTCATTAAACGGAACCAGCTTGCACTGTAATTAATTTGTTTGTGAATTACACTGGTTGCACTGTATGTTTGTTTTTGCGTGCATCCCATGAGGACAGTTCATTACAAATACAGACAGCTAACTTGCATCCAGCAAGCGTCATGAACTTGAACTTGAAGATGTCACTGAACTTCTGTCAGATTTCTGCAACAGTCAATCAGTTTGTGGATACCATAGAAATGAATGAGAAGTGCCGTAAACTAAATCTTACTTTTTGCAAAAATTTTCCCTAATTTCTCTTTAAGATGAATCCAAAACAAATGTTTAATGACAAACTCATTGAAGATTAGCAGATAGGCTGTCGATTTAGAAAATGATAAACCTTTTCCTCCAAAAGCATTTTATTCATCATTGTGAAGCCTCTCCTCCATTGACATCCATTAAAAAAATGGCTTCTGGTATCCTTTCCCACGCAACATTTTTTTTTATAAATTAACAGCAGGGGCCCAAACTATGCAGTCAAGTGAGTAAAGTTCATCAGGAAGCAGACATCTGCAGTAAAAAAATTTTTTAAACGCAGCCACTGAAAATATGCATAGAGTGAGAGATCGATCTTGAGATTTTTTAGAAATGTTCAAATGGAGATCACAATAGATTCGAAGATTAATATTTTTACCCAGCCCTAATTGTGATTGTGTCATGTTGTCTTCCAGACCTGCACCTTGTTCGTGGAGAGACAGGTTGGCATAGGCAGTGCTGCCTGCCGTCCTCTGCCTGGCACATGTTCCTGGCACTGGGATGTGCAGAGAAAACCCCCTCCTGTCCGTCACATGTCACAAGCATGTTGCCAGTGCCGGGCTTCCGCACCCCTGATGGGCACAGTGAGTGTGATCACAGCACCCTTCTGCTTGAGTCTCACTTGTTCCTCACACACACCTGCAGTAGCGTCAATCCATGAGCAGGACAGCCACCAAAACAAACACAATCAGCCTTACACACACCCACCCACACATTCATTTAGCGTGCATTCAGAAAGGCACAAGCAATCCAGATTTGTGGTTTCCTCACAGCTTGGTTTTGCAATGATTACTTTAAAAGTAAGTTTCTGCAGTTCAGTGCTCTTGAATTGCTACATAGGAACAATACATCATACTCTCTCGGAGTGGATGGTTGATGGATAATTTGTTGGAATTACCAGGCACAATGAGTGACTGCGAAACAGCCGCATAGAAAGGGACTTTATGACAACCAGATGCTTTATTGTTCTCTGGTAAATCGCAGATCAGAATCTGTTCAGGGAGGTAGAGAAGACTGATCCAGAAATTCCAGGCAAGGCCAAACATTTCAACAATCTAGATCCTCCTAATTCCACCAGGAGGCACTTCACCTGCTTTCATGTTAAAAGTTGTCACCTTCTATGCCAAATTATGGCCATGTATGTGGTCGGTAAACATGCCACTGGATCATACAATGTGACATTGTGCAGCCTTTTTCTATTATTTCCACTATAGTCTACTCTTTTATGCAGTTTGCATTGTGAAAAGCACTGTACAAATAACATTTTTGAAATTAAATTGATCACTGATTTAAAGGGGTTGGACCAAATAATGTGAACATCTAGGAAATAGACAATATTAGTCTGTTAAGGTGTTTCACCACCATTTGCTTTAAGTACTGTACATCTTAAGTATTCCTTCTTAGAATCAATTCATGCATCTTTCGAATAGTCTCCAGTTGGATGTTTTCTCTAAAAACATCTGCCAGTTGCTTTAGAAATGTTGGAAGAAGGAATCAGCTTCAGAATCAGAATCCTCTCTAAAACTGCCCATGCTGGTTTGATAATACTCAAGTCGGATGATTTGTCTGACCAGGTCAGATGTTAAAGTTCATCTTGGTACTCTAACTGTCCAGGTTTTATGATCATAAAAACTCGCATTTTAGTATTGTGTCTATGATTAAGGTTTTAGCTATTGCGGGTCTTTCAGGTGGATTGTGAAGCTCTCTGTGGTTGGTTTTTGAGGAAACAGGGTCTTAAAGTTGAATATTGAGGTTTGCTGTCACTTTGCTGAAGTAGTTCTCTGTTGTTTGGACATGATCCTTCTTAGTGTTCAATGGTTACTGTCATTCAATTTTGATTGAAAACCAATTTTTGGTTTTCACCCACTAACTCTCCACTGATGAAGTCCTGCTATGTATGCAGCCATAAAGCCTGTTGAGTTTAAAGAAGCTCCTGCTAAACGGGCTTCCATGATTTGACCATTTTCGAAGTCTGACAAGTCACCCATGGCTTATATTAAACACTGCTGAACACAATTTATACTAGATGCAAACTAGAGAAGAGACAAGGATAAGATAAAACTTTTCTTTTTCTCTGTAGTCAACTAAAATTACACTATGTTCACATTATTTTTGTCTCTCCCTGTTCATTTGATGTGCTCTCAGTGGGGCTGTTTCACCAGCAGAGAGCACTATTGCTGCTTCTAGGTCTGAAAAATTGTTCTTGACATCCCTGTTAACCTTCCTCACTCACCTTATCAAAAACATCCATATGATATAATGTGAGAGTCACATAGGGTGTTGTTAGTCATGTACCCTTTTGGCTCTCTTAAAACATTAAAGTGCAGTGGATAACACAGAGCAGCTGCAACATTCGAATGCTTTAATGCCCAGACTTCAAGACTTTGAACAGTTAATAAGAAATTTATGTCAACAAGAATTTAAAGCAAAATGATCACTAGTTTATCTAGTAAGTCTTTTTTTTGTCTCTTGTATAAGAGTATGTTGAAGTCTGTTGTCATACATATTTACTGGTACCGATGCATACCAAAATACACATTACCGTATGCGTTTTTCATTTCAGGCAACAAAGGGGATAGACAAAGCCATACTTTCACCCCTATTAAGATGATGCTTTTATTGGCATATGATGTAAATGGGAAAATATTATAATTCATATATATAATTCATTGCACTCTGAGATTTAAACAGGTTTGTTAACACAAAGCTGACAGTCTTCTTTTGACGCTTTACAGAGAGAAAGCAGATTTAAAAATTCATTACTCTGTGTTAAAGGGATAGTTGGCCTCCAAAATGAAATCTTATGAAATCCCTTCTTTCTTTTATAAAACACAAAAGGAGATATCAAGCTGCTCTTTTCCATGAAGTGAATGGTGACTACAGCTGTCCAGCTAAATTTCCATTGGATAAAGACCTAATTTTAGTCTGTTCCTCTCATAAATCATACTGATGAAGTCACAGTATTCATCATCACTTTTATGATGCTTTTATGATGTTTTTGTAGCCCCTGGTCCCCATCCACTTTTATTATTTTGAAAGAGAGAACGTCAGACCTTCTGCAAAACAGCTCCTTTAGTGTTTTATGGAAGTAAGAAAGTCATATAGGTTTGGATCGAAATCAGGGTGAGTAAATGATGACAGCAATTTCATTTTTGCATGAGCTGTGCATTTAAGAGATGCATAGGCATACGATGTATACATTATACTGACCAGATCCTTTATATTTATATGTCTGTGACTAATATATGGCCTAATTTCTGCATGTCTTTTACTGTTATATAAACATGAATGCTAAGACTCATTTGGAGAGGGGAAAGAGAGATATCAGAGTCTTTAGTACAGCTGCCATTGAGATTTTCATGTCTTTCTTCCGGCTCAGAGAGGATGGTCTTTGAAATACTTCAAGGACCTCCTTGCCATTAGTGTACATATCATTTAATCTGAACCTATACTGCACTCCATCCAAATTAGGCTTATTATTAGCTCAGATACATTCATTATTGATCCCAGACAGGAGGAGGTATGACCAATTAGAGGCTCTCGGATCTGTGCAGAGGTGTTGGGAACATGCCAATGTGTGTATAGTAATAGATTTGTTCAGATGTGTTCATAATTATAGCACAGATCATTCTCTTTGTGAATACAGAAGACCTTGTATGTGGGTGTAATGGGCTATACACAGGCTAAACAAGTGGGATTTACAGTAATATTGTGAAATACTATTACAAATGAAAACAACTCTTTTCTATTATTTCTATTATAGAATTTCTATACTCTAGATTTCTATTTCTTAAGTTGGCTTGAGAAAGCCAACTTACTGATATGCTATTTAAAGGAACACCCCACTATTTTTGAAAATAGGCTCCCCTAGAGTTAAAAAGTTGAGTTTTACCGTTTTCGAATCCATTCAGCCAATCTCCGGGTCTGGCGGTAGCACTTTTAGCTGTAGCTTAGCATAGATCACTGAATCTGATTAGACCGTTAGCTCAAAAATGACCAAAGAGTTTTTATATTTTTCCTATTTAAAACTTGACTCTTCTGTAGTTACATCGTGTACCAAGACTGACGGAAAATGAAAAGTTGCGATTTTCTAGGCCGATATGGCTAGGAACTATACATATTATTATTATATATTACTATATATATATATTACTATATATTACGCAGCGCCTGAAAATAGTTCCCAGCACGCTCCCTGTGCAAGCAGGTGGTCACGTTGGTTATGTTGACGGAAGTTAGCCTATTTTCAGGCGCTGCGAAATATCATTTTCTGTCGGACTTAGTACACGATGTAACTACAGAAGAGTCAAGTTTTAAATAGGAAAAATATAGAAACTCTTTGGTCATTTTTGAGCGAGATGCTAACGGTCTAATCAGATTCAATGATCTATGCTAAGCTACAGCTAAAAGTGCTACTGCCAGACCCGGAGATCGGCTGAATGGATTCGAAAACTCAACTGTTTAACTCTAGGGGAGTTGGAAAATGAGCCTATTTTCAAAAATAGTGGAGAGTTCCTTTAAGCTGCTGCAATTCTTCTTCGTCTTCTTCTGTGACTACATTTTAAAATGTATCTCCTCCTAGAGCTTTCAAGCTATAATCACCAATCTCGGGTCAGATCTTCAGACTGGTCTGACTCTGGTTGCTATATCTTTTCTAACTGATCCAACTTACGGTTTTCGTAAACCAGACTATCAGACTATCAAAACCACTAAAAATCCCATAAACTTTCAGCTGGTTTTAACTGGAGTGGAGTTTTAACTGCTAGCAACATGCTAATCATTCTAAGAAAACATGCTAACTATATTAGAAACATGCTAACAACATGTTAATCATGCTAACAATGTGATAATCATGTTAGAATCATGCTATTCATGCTAGAAACATGCTTATGTTAAAAACATGCTATCAACATGTTAATTTCATGTTAGCAATATGCTAAATCATGCTATCAACATGCAATCAATATCTATCTAAACTTTCAAACTTCAAGCTTTTACAACTGCTTCAAACTTTTAGGCTAGGCTTTCTCAAGCCAACTTCATAGTTTGTTTACAACTATACTTATCCCTTGTGATGGCAAAGCTGAATTTTCATCAGCCACTGCTCCAGTCTTCAGCGTCACATGATCCTTCAGAAATTATTCTAATATGCTGATTCCGAAACATTTCAAATATTTCTTATCAAATTTAAAAACAGTTGTGCTGCTTAATATTTTTGTGGAAACGGTGATACATTTTTCCAGGATTCTTTGACGAATAGAAAGTTCAACAGAACAACATTCATTTGAAATAAAAATCTTTTGTGACATTTTAAATGTCTGTACTGTCACACTTGATCAACTTAATGCATCCACAAGTGTATACAAAAGTGAAGTGAGTTCTGAAAAAAAGCTCTAGTTTTATTTGTTTGCAGATGCCAGTTGGTTTGACATTGTCTAAATTTAAGTGCATTAAAAACATTCTCAAGTGTCCAAAAGTGTGACTTTTAAGTGGCAAAGAGTGTCCTCATATTTTTGGGGGCCACTGTATGTACAGCAGTGCACACATTTTTATTTTCATCAATACTTTTCAGAATTGACATATTCTACATGTTTTTAATTAACAGTGCTCTCATTGCAGTGCATTCTGGTAATGTTTTGCAATGGTTGCATGCAGTGGTGCTCTAGAATTTGGTCAAAATGTGATCATCTTAAGAGGCAGCACAATTTTGCTGCCTACCTTTTGGAACAGTCTTTATGTATAGTATATCTTAAATGCTGCCTACATAGGCAGCAGGTATTTGAACATACTCTAGCATTTAGGTGTAGCCAAACACTTGTTTGCTGATGCCCATTAATTCATTTGAGCTCAAAGCCAGACCTGACCTGAAGAGTGCAGCATATGTGAACTGAATATGTGCATTGCATAGTTCTAACCATTACTTTCTGCTGCTTTTGCACTGATGCTTTAGATTAAAACAAAGTATATATAAATAGACCAAAACAGGCAGTGAGGATCTGTAGGACTCATCACACATCCCTCTACCAATTAAATATATTTTACCAAGTATCTGAAGTCACTTCAATGCTTCCTGTT
Source organism: Sinocyclocheilus rhinocerous (assembly GCF_001515625.1). Classification (NCBI taxonomy): domain Eukaryota; kingdom Metazoa; phylum Chordata; class Actinopteri; order Cypriniformes; family Cyprinidae; genus Sinocyclocheilus; species Sinocyclocheilus rhinocerous. The sequence continues at coordinate 623,962 of NW_015631726.1, forward strand.
CTGCTCGATTGGGCTTTGTTTCAAGACATGAGCACACTGTCCGACAGAAACACCTGAAAGCTCTTTTTATCAGGTTACACTAAATGAGCAAACACAAGCACCATGAGCTCAACTGAGGTTACACAGAAAGACGTCTGCCGCTGTCGTCTTCCTCCAATTAAGACTATTTATTCTGCATGCAGCCTTTTTTGGATATGATAAGGCGCAGCACGTTCCTGGCTCTCACTGTTCCTTCAAGCATTTCCGATTTATCCGTGTAGAAGCAAGGAGACAAGTGGCACGCATCCATAATTACAAACTGATTCAATCATCGTTGACATTACCGTGACTGATACATGCTGGCGATGATAGCACATCAACGCAAAAGCGTGACACTCAAAGACAATGCGCTCCCTCCCCAATGTACCTGTGTGTAAGAGAGGGCGAGAGATCAGAGTGAAAGAGCCAGATTTAATAAAAGCCATTGTTCTGATTTATGAAGTGTGACCCCAGATGATTCATCTGATCAGATGGTGCCATATGAGGGACAGGCATGTCACATGACTCGCTATGTGTTCCACCTTTTACATGCAAGATATGAAATTGAAAATTTTGTCATCTTCATGTCAACCTTCCCATCATTCCAAACCTGTATGACTTTGTTTGACAGTACTTTTTTTTTTTTTGATGAAAGTCAGTGGGGTCCAGTGTTGTTTTGGAAATCCATTGATAAAACCATATACACATTCTTTAAAATATCAGATTTTGTGTTCCACAGAAGAAAGAGTAAATGATGATAGGAGGTTCATTTTTGGGTCAACTATCCCTTAAAATTTACTCACACTTAGGCCATCCAAGATGTAGATGACTTTGTTTCTTCATGGGAACACATTTGGAGAAATTCAACATTACATCACCTTCTCATCAATAGATCCTCTGCAGTGAATGGGTGCCGTCAGAATGAGAGTCCAAACAGCGGCTAAGAACATCACAATAATCCACAAGTAATCCGCACGACTCCAGTCCATCAATTAATGTCTTGTGAACAAAAAAAAAAGTGTTGCATTGAAAAAGTTGTTTAATCTGAATCAGGAGCGAACTATGCACAGATCAGGCACCGAAAAACAAATATGTTGGTGGATTTTGATGTGAGAAGATAACAGGGGATTGACGGTTTCACTGGATGACGTGTTATGGATTATGCACTCATATTTTGGCAAGAAGCAATGGTTTAAAGTTAAACGCCTTGATGGATTTTTTACAAACAGGCAGCTTTTCACTTTAAAAGACATTAACTGATGGACTAGAGTCATGTGGATTACTTGTGGATAATTGTGATGTTTTATGAGCTGTTTGGACTCTCATCCTGATGGCACCCATTCACTGCAGAGGATCCATTGGTAATCAAGTATGCTAAATTTATCCAAATCTGTAACGATGAAGAAACAAACTCATCTACATCTTGAATGCCTTAAAGGTGAGTAGGCCAACATTTTATTAGTACACATTCATTCATTTTTGGGTAAACTACTCCTTTAAGCAGTTTGTTAATTGCAGAATTTAAATACTTAAGGTTAGAGATTAGAACAAACCCCAGACCAGAATGCTAGAGGAATCTCAAAACAGTGCTGCCTTTAATCAGTTATTTGAAAGATCAGCAGAGTTCAGAAAGTTCAACAATGCCTTGACCTTTACCAGATTTGATTCATATTTTTGCTTTGTTTCTTTCTTTTCTTCTATATAACATTCATTTAATTATTTTTTCCCGATCAGACTTGCTTGTCTTTCCGAACACGTAGCTCAGGAGCAACATCTCACTCTGTTGCCGGGAGCGACACATTAAAAGCACACCACTCACAATAGATATTTACCCGCAGACAGCCAAAATTACTTTTATTCACCACAGTAGTTGCTGGCCGTGACTGCTCCAGAGGGGATTTCATCCTTGTGGAGTTGTGGTAAGCATGAAATCAGAGTGAGACCATCTGTTGCTTGAACATCTGCACGTAGAGAACCGGAAACTAAAGTGACACTGAGCGTCACAACACAACAAGAAGGCACCATTACAATAAACAATTCGGGTATTACGGTCTGCTCCACAGTCAGCATGACAACCAATTTTTCATTAAAGGGGTCATATGATGCGATTTCATTTTTTCCTTCCTCTTTAGAGCAGATTTTGGACTAAATTGCCAGTGTGAAAGACCTATTTCTGAACTATGTTTTTTTTTTTTTATTGTAATTGGTCAATTCATCCATTGCTTTGAAGCAAAAGCTTATATTTTCTGAACTTTTTGTCATATGACAATAGCGTTAAAGGGATAGTTCACCCAAAAATGAAAATTTTACCATCATTTAGACACCCGCATGTCCTTCCAAACTTGTATGGCTGACTTTCTCATTCAGAGAGAATAGTTTTTGCAAAAATATCTTTTGTCTTGCATACAGAAAGTCATACAGGTTTGGAATGACATGAGGGTGAATAAATGATGACAAATTTTATTTCAAAGCTTTTAGATATTATGCATACATTTATTGAAATGGACATTATACAAAACAAATGTAACAATATACTTTTTCTCTTTTTGGAAAAGCAATGATTAATTTGAAAATATCTGTATTATGTTATGTGATGTGACTTTTCCAAACAAGTATAGAACGCGTCATACTCAACGCGCAACAGTTTTTTTTCCCACCTGAACTGTAAATGTTGACTTAAAATGCTGTAGTCAAGGTAATGACTTTTAAAGGAGACATATTATGCCCCTTTTTACAATATGTAATATAAGTCTCTGGTGTCCCCAGAACGTGTCTGTGAAGTTTCAGCTCAAAATACTCCACAGATAATTTATTATATATTTTTGAAAATGCCTATTTGAGTAGAAGCAGAAACATGCTGTTTTTAGGGCCTGTGTCTTTAAATGCAAATGAGCTGCTGTTCCCCGCCCCCTTTTCCAGAATAGAGTTGCGCCATTACTACGCCATTAAAAACATCTGTTATGGTTCTGATTATCATGTTTATCACGCTGAAATCATGCGTTTTAAATACTGATGCATTTTGTATAATCATAACATGTACCGTTAGGGCCATTTTAACCAGCCAAACTTAGGGGCTTTTGCACTGCGTTGTTCTAGGAACTAGCAAGCATGGTGGTCCCTAGAGAACCAATGGTAGAACTGTTTTAGAACCTACTCTGAAGTAGGAGCTAATTTAGTTCCCCCAAACTGAGTTCTTAGAACCAAAACCGTTCCTTGTTCCAGCAGTGCGAACATGCCAAAAAGCGTGTTTTATAACTTTAAATGTCTTGACCAATAATCTTTAATAATTACCTGTGTAAATAATATGAAGGAATTAAAGAGAAAGGGAGTTCAAAACAGCCATCTTTTCTCCTGCAGTACAGTATACATTCATAACACGTTTTAGTCCAGTCTGTTGAAATTTGAAAAATAACACATTCACATTTTCCCTCCATTTTGCTATAGGGTGACATGAACCTATATTCTCAGGTGTGATAACAGTAAAAGTGTGGCTCACACATTCAAAAGTGTTTGTAGACGGAACCAAAAAAATCATTATCATGTAGGACAGTCCAACTTTTTGATAATATACAACAACGCCAGACATTTTCAGAAAAAAATGACTTAACTGGAACTTTGCAGTAATACTAAGAAAAACAACAAACTGTTTAGCTAACACCTGCTTGCGTCAAAGTTTTTCTGCCTCCCCCACCGTCCATTAATATTCTGTGGCTGCGCTTGTCTCTGAAGATTTGTAACTTGGTTTGAGCACATTAAAGCCCCTCTCATCTGAACAGCAGGCAGACGCCAGCGCTTTCATCTCCAATGCAAAGCCGCTCATTTTTTACAGGATAGGTTCAATTAGTTACATGGGTGACATCAGATGGTATATCTCAGAGATGGATATAGCAGGTTCGAGAAGGCTCAGAAAGCAAGTAAATACTATCATTTCTGGGGGAGTCAGCAGGGGAAGAGAGAAATGAACATTAGAGAAGCGCTTGATTTAGGGCTGGTTCTGTGGAAGAAGTCTGTCACCAGAGGACACCAGAATCTGCAGCTGTTTCTGCTCTAGTGGAAGAGACTCTTTAAGACATATGCTTATCTAACAGATTTTATTATTGCTCATGGCCATTTTAAGGGGGAAAGATAGTTTAAAAAACGTCTTGAGGAAATTCAGGAAACAAACTTGCGCTACTTTATTTTTGTCAACTAAAAATAGACATGCACCACAAGAGAATTCTGTCTTTTTTCCTGTAATATTTCTGTCAAATTATGTATTTATCAAGTATTATGCTTGATATTCTGTAATCCATCCATCCATCGTGGGAGAACTGGTGGTTATGGAAATTACACTTAATTTGAGTAAAAATATAAATATACATTTTCACACAATGGGTATTGAGAAGGTTTAAGATTGAAAGTCTGGGTCTGAGACAAGTTTAAATCATTATGTTATATTTATATTAAGCATTTGAAAAGTAGATGAAATAAATTAAGACATGGAAATTGTCTCAAGTAACAAAAGTTTAAATCTGTTCAAGAACCAGTAACTGAGGAAACACCCAAATATGCATGCATTAATGTATTAATCAATTAATTCAAACATAAACATTTGACATAATTCATTAGAATCTTAATCTGTTGATTATAGCAAAAATCCCTTCAAAACTCTGCCCTAATGACCTGCACTGTATATATAAAAATGCAAATCATGTGATAGAGACATTTATTTTATCATCCAGCCTTTGAGTAGGTCATTGATAAACATGAGATTCCACGGTGGGAAGTCCAGCCAGTAAGCCATTTCCCTGGAGAAGAGAGGGTCATGTGCTTGGCAGAAGGACAGAAGGGGTTTAATTCATATCCTTCCAAAGAATTTGGACCAGTTCTTCAATTGAAAACCTCAAAAGAACACTCTGAAAGCATGGCAGATCACACAAATACAGAGTAAAATATTCCCTGAAGAAGTTCATTTGAAGAGCTTCCTAATTTTGGCATTCTTACCGTACAATAGAAGTCCATTGAACTAAAATGTTGCACACACTTGCTGCAAAATTTCTGCTCTTAAATCTTTTCAAAAAACTCTCAACTATCTTTTGTGGAGGCTCAAGATTAAGTGCTTTTGATCTTTTTATTCTTTCTTATTTTACTCTCTTTTTGTACATTTTTACCACTGGCTGAACCACCGGTTTCAGCTGGAAAGTGTCCTGGTCTGATATTGTGCCAACAACAGAGACAATTAGCAAAAACCTCCCTCTCCATACAAAGTATATAAACAGAGATGGACCATTAGCTTCTCCAGAAGCTAATATTAACTCTCTGTGGATACACAAACCTGAAAATGAAGGGGTAATGTGTTGTCGTTACACTGTCGACAATGGATTTGCATTGGTGAGAGGTTTGTAATTATGCGGTTTAGTTGCCATCACTGATGTTAATATTAGTTCGAAATGCCTCTGACCTTCGCCTGCGGAATCCTTGCTTCACCTCTAAATAGTTTAATGGGTCTGAATATCCGATTTTAATTCATTGTTGCCATGGCAATAAGGGCGGCAACATGGGGACAAAGTTCACTACAACACATGTAAGTGTAATTTTTTATGGGACTATTGTTGCCAAAGTTGGTTTTTTGTTAATGACAGACAATAGCATTCAAAAAGGCAAAAGTATTTCCAAGTTGCATATTATTTTGATGCGAGTCCCATTAGCTGATTTAAGGGCCTTTTACATGGTACTCAACGAAGGCAACAAGCTTTGATTGCCGTCTTGAGCGTCAGTGCAATAATGTTACTAGAGACACTGCTTCACCAGCTCAATGCTAGCAAATGAAAATGATGCAACTCTTAATAGGGGGATTAGTGTAAGTATTGTATTCTATGTTGCACATGAGTGAATTCACTGACAATAAAATGGCATTTATTTCTCTCTTTATTTCGTATCTCCATATACAGGTGCATCTCAATAAATTAGAATGTCGTGGAAAAGTTCATTTATTTCAGTAATTCAACTCAAATTGTGAAACTCGTGTATTAAATAAATTAAATGCACACAGACTGAAGTAGTTTAAGTCTTTGGTTCTTTTAATTGTGATGATTTTGGCTCACATTTAACAAAAACCCACCAACTCACTATCTCAACAAATTAGAATACTCCAATTAAAAGAACCAAAGACTTAAACTACTTCAGTCTGTGTGCATTGAATTTATTTAATACACGAGTTTCACAATTTGAGTTGAATTACTGAAATAAATGAACTTTTCCACGACATTCTAATTTATTGAGATGCACCTGTATAGAACTCATTGTTAAATAATTAGTGCATGAATTACAAATATTTAGTGCACACGAAAATTATATAATTTTTAAAATGAATGCAGCTGCAAACAAATGCAAATATTGGGTGATAATACTTTTCTGTGGTTTAAAAAAAAAATTTGTCCAGAAAACATGAAGTGCTCCAATCATATTTGCAAAATAAAGGTTTCTAATATTTGCAATAGTCATATTAACTACTTAAAAATATAATTTAGCAAGAATTCACCATGTGTTAAGTACATTTAAGCAACTGAATATTAGCATAAAAAAAGATTACATTTTTGAAATCTTGTCAAGAAGATGGCGAACAGAAATACAAATATTTTAAAAAAAATTGTATTTGTATTTTTAGTTTGTTGGTTGATGATTACCATTACCAAAGCTTTGCTGAGGTTAAAATAAATAAATAATCCAGAAAAAAAATAACAACGAAGTATTGTGTCCTCATTTGGAAATAAAATCTAGAAAATCTAGAAACGTTGCTATTTAAGAAAGTAAGATATAAACTACTAGAATAGATGTGGAGTTGGGACAATTACGAGTTAGTTGTCTACATTGCATTTGAGGTTAGAAATGGGAAATTGCAACTTGATTATTCCCACTTCAGATCAGTCGATTTTGCTTTGCTTAATATTTTGGCTAATTTGATCAAGCTTTGCATTACAAATAAAGAGTGTATTGATCACATTTAAACATTTTCATCTGTGGTAAAAAAAAAAAAAGGTTAAAAACATCTGTATATTGTCTGTTACTGTACCACCCACCAGTGACCTGACAAACTTTGTTCTGGCCTAAAAAACTAAAGTGTAGCTTGCACGCACTGCTGTTATACAAAACGACAGAGGATTACTTACACTAACCGACTGCACATGAATGGCACCTCGGCAGCAAACCTGACTTCATTACCTACTTTAAGGCTATGACAGTAAGTCTCGTCTTGACTTATGATGTCAGCCTCTCCTGGGCAGAGTCAGGGGTGATGTTTTATTCATCTGTGTGTTGCATTCAGCAGCGTTGTAGAAGAGTTCTCTAGTAAACACAGATTTAATGGGCCAGGCTCGTTTTTCGCTGTCTGGCAGGAGCAGCAGCGCTAGAGAAAACCATGTATAAGAAATGAGGAACAATGCTAGCCTGGGCTTGAGAACCAGAGATGGGGAACGAGAGGTGACTACAGGAATGTGCTGAAAGAGGAGACACATGCCTGGCAGTGTAGTATAGTGTTCTCATCTCTGCAGACAGAGCCATGCTGCTGCTTCTGAATGCAGTTTGAACATACTGGGTAACAGTCACTGAGCAGATGTAACATGACAAGAGATTTTTTGCTACATGAATAGAAAGTTGCAGGATCGTTCAGAAAATTTTTTAAGGACAGCGAACTCCATCTACCAAATAGCCATCTTTCAAAATGCAAACAATTACAAGTAGGCGCTCTCTTGTAAAACTACCCTTTTTAAAACTGAACACAGTAATGATATTTTGTTCCTGAATGAATCGTTGAGATTATATATAGAGTTGTTGAATGAGGCAATGACTCAGTGACTCACTCATAATAGCACTTACTTGTTTAATTATAGAATGAATCAGTGTGTCTGAAGAAATCGGATGAGTGAATGATTCATTAACTTACTCATAAAAACAGTTACGTCTTGGCAGCTACTGGTGTATTGATGTAACCTGCAGAAAGAATCACTTCTTACACGCACACCTAGAGGTGGGTGATATACCAGTAGATATGATTAACCCGTAGAAAGTTGTCAACCTGTAGAGATTTTGGACTATCTTCTCTATCGCTGTCACGCTCATGTGACATTGCTGTGCTACATGGACATGAAAACGTATAGTTTGCACGCGTTTTTAAGCATTGCGGTTTAAAAACAAGTTATTTTAAGCCACTGAAATGCAATCAGCTTCGAAAGATAACTCATTTCGCTATATATTCGCACGTGAAGACGGTGCTCATAGAGCACGGGAGTACTGAAATTTCCACGGTATCAAAATTTTGATATCAAAGACTATTTAAAGCAAAAATAACTATATTGTGATATATATTGTTAGCGTGAAAATAAATTGCTCATATCGTGATATAAGATTTTGATCATATTGCCCACCTCTATGCACACCACTCAGAATTTGAGGTCTGAAGAAAGTTTCCCCCGGTTTACCAAAAAAAACAAAAGTATAGGTCAAAAGTCAAACAAGACAATTACTAAGGACTAATATCAGTTTGATGATAAAGCCTTAAAACTTACGTTACATACTTCACTCTTTTATAATATAAATAAATGAAAATGTTTTACAGCATATATAATTTTGCAGTAGCTTCAAGGGTTCTGCCACTGTCTCAGGAGTTCAGAAGTGTCCTAAAATTAACTTTTGCATTTAACTGCAGAAACCAAATGTGCACATTACACAGAACCTTTTTTATGGGGTAAGGTGTAATTTAGGAAATGAAGATAATATTTTCAAACTTATATTGACAATAGTATAGTACATGTATTACTAAAACCCAGACAAAAATTAGCCTTCTGGGCTGGCCTACATAATTTACTGAACAGCACAGGGTTGTCCAGAAGGCCACGTTTTTGTTTTTTAATATTAATAGTATTTAACAATAAAAATAACAGTAATAATAATACATTTAACCAGTGTTGGGGGTAACGCATTACAAGTAACGCGAGTTACGTAATCAGATTACTTTTTTTCAAGTAACTAGTAAAGTAACGCATTACTTTTTAATTTACAAAAAAATATTTGAGTTACTTTTTCAAATAAGTAATGCCAGTTACTTTTTTTCCCCCCATTTATTTATTGAAAGCTCTCCTGTGCCCATGTTGAGAGAAATTGGGAGTAAGATGTTACTTTAGTTCTAGAATAAATGTGAACATGCTTTAATTCATCTTACTCACAAAAAAAAACTGATTTAGTTTTCCTCAAAATTAATAAAAACAGTTAAAAGCAACTCAGAATATGACGCATTTAACAATGTTTTTAAACATGAATCATTTTTGTATGTTTTAAAAGAGGTAAAAAATGTTGTATATAAATAAATTAGTTGGTGATCACTTGTCACAAATTTGGGAAATTAGATGGTGGTTTTTAATCCTGGTTCTGCACTGCACATTGCGATGCTGCATTGCACATGGAATGACTTTGCATATTCAAAATGATATTTGTACAAGTGAATTATGGGTACACAACAAACATGATTTAAAAACTTTCTTGTAGTATTACATATCACCCCCACTGAATGGAAAACGACCTGCGCTGAAGTTTTCAGGTGGCTAAAGTAAATCACGGTGAGTCATGGAAAAAAGTCACGGTGAGTCTCTGAAATCATGAGCTCTGACAAATAAACAGTGGAGGATTTGTGTTCAGGTGGTGAAAACTGAACAAATGACACAAGCAAGCAGGAAAATGTTGATTACCCCGACAGATTCATATTCATAACGCACCGACCAGCTATTACTCTGTAAAAGTGATCTCAACACATTTCTCCATGGCTGCCCTCATCAGCAGGTTTTCTGCGCTGTGTATCAAATGCCAGCCCTGTACTCTGCCCACCCGAGCCAGCAGCAGCAGCCGTCAGACGTGAAGCGCTACCGGGGCGAGCGGGCCTAGGGTTGAACAGTGCATCACCGGGAACAGGCGCCATACATCAGAGGAGCGTAACCTGTCAAAGCGTGAATGGGTTTTGTCATGAATGAATAACTACTGCAAATGTAGTGGCAAGGAGGAGAGCTTTACGCTACTAAGCCTTTTCATCTTCTCTGATCCAGGCTTTGGGCCAGACAGAAAATAAACAGAATCTTCTACAAACACAAAATCTCTGTCCCAAGTGGAAATGCCGTGAGAAGGGATTTTTCTTTCTCTTCTGAGACGAGGGACAACTGACACAGAGAGCGTGTGAAAGTGTGAAGTCTATTTTAACTGACAGTACGGTTGTCTGCGTTGGGTTTTTGCGTGGTGACAGCCGTCCCCTCTGGGCAAGTACAGCTGACTACAGTTGTGATTGTAACAGAAACATCCATTGGGTGTTTAAACCCAGTGAATAGTTTCATTCCTGAGGCAATACTTTAATTCAGCCAACTATAATAGAGCCGTGCTGCATACAGCAGTTTTATATTATGCAGAGAGAGTCTGTGATGAAATTAATTAGCTCTGTTGACACCATACAGCAGATTATGACCCACAGACGGATGCTTCGCCATCCTTTCCAAACAAACAAAAACAAATGAATGCAAAAAATCTAATTCAATTATAAACAAAACAACAAAAGTAACTGATAATAAAATAAAACAAGGGATAAGGGTGGTCAGAGCAGTCTCATCACTGTGGTTTATTTCACACAGTTGAATAAAAAAAAAAATCTGTTTACGGTCACTTAAGATGCATCCCAATTTGCGTACTTGTGCACCATTCTATGCCATTTTGTAGTCTAATAGTGCGAGTAGTGCTTTCACACTGAAAATATCAGGAAGAAAAAGTGCACTTTAAATACACAGATGATGCAATTAATTAACTGAAAATACAAGTGTTGAATGTTGGACACTTCATGCACTCAACTGTTGCAGCTTAAATTATGCAGCGGAGGGGGAGGGGGTATCAGACTCTGATAATGAATGACAAATAGTATGTGGACAAATGAGTACATAGTGTATACATGCAGTGTATAAGTGCATCATTTGGGATGCAACTTTAGATTAGCGGTTGGACTCGGACTGCAATTATAAATAAATTTTGTTTCGGATGGACATTTTGGACACAGTACAGTCAAATCCATGTTAGGCGTTAGGTATAATATGAAAGATTAAAAAAAAGTAACATATAAAATTAAGATAAAAAGACATTAATAAATGTCTTCTAAACTCAACTGGTTAAAGACTAGGACTCAGCTCTGACTGGACAGGCCCTGGCCTGTGATTTCTACAGAAGGGGGACCTGGAACACGATTTTAATTGCAGACACACACACACACACAAGATATGTATATGTATTATACATGTATTTTTGTATATGTATATGTATTATACTTGTATTATTTATATACTGTATATATACACCCACATACAGTGGTGTGAAAAAGTGTTGGCCCCCTTCCTGATTTCTTATTTTTTTGCATGTTTGTCACACTTTAATGTTTCAGATCATCAAACAAATTTAAATATTAGTCAAAGATAACACAAGTAAACACAACATGCAGTTTTTAAATGAAGGTTTTTATTATTAAGGGAAAACAAAATCCAAAACTACATGACCCTGTGTGAAGAAGTGTTTGCCCCCCTCTTAAAACTGCGGTTTATCACACCTGAGTTCAATTTCTCGAGCCACACCCAGGCCTGATTACTGCCACAGTGTTATCTTTTACTAATATTTAAATTTGTTTGATGATCTGAAACATTAAAGTGTGACAAACATGCAAAAAAATAAGAAATCAGGAAGGGGGCCAACACTTTTTCACACCACTGTACATATACAATAATACATGTATAATAAATATGCGTATCATTTTTTTGTGTGTATATATATTTGTGCATGCCCCCCTCACTTTGTGTGCTCCGGCACCAACCCTGGTACAGACTATTTGGTTTTAAAGCAATGATATTTCTTACTTAGAAGTTTAAAGATGTAGAATGTTGTGGCAATATTTCTTATTTTAAACTTAATCTCACAATTGATTTATGACCATTTTTTATAATTAAAGATCAAGAACCTACAGTCGATATTAAAGAAAAGTAGTGCTTTACTAATGAATGCAGTAGTGTTCACCTTGCTGTGGCCAGGTAGGGAAGCAGTGGATTAAACAGCCCTTACTGTGAGAAAAGAACGAGAGATTGGAAGGACAGATTCCTCACCACATTGCATGTATTTTTCCTCACTCCCAAAATACCTCCTGCTGCTATCCCATCTGCCTTGGCACTCCTCGACATGGCAGCTGGCACGCAATCCCCACTAATATCAAAATGGCAACAATGGATTCACTACAAAGAAGAGAGGCGAACTATAACTGTTTATTGGGATTCTAACTTATGGACTGTTTCACGTCCGTCACAGGCCTTCAAGCCAACCCACTAATTCCACACAGGACAAGACGTGGGACTGTTTGGTGCCAGTGATGGGAAAAACAATGATAGCTTTGTTGACTTTGCTCCTGGAGGGAAGTTTAATACTTTGTGTTTGCTATAGAGATTTAGCTGTTCTTGGAACAGAAAAAAAAATTGTACATTAAGACATGTTTCTGCAGAAGTTAATACATAAAGTAAGCCCACTCTTATTGTTTTTGATGTGACAAAACATCAGCAGCAGAATCTCTGTGCGTACATGATCTAACTAGTGCTGGTCAATCTAGATATTTATCAACTTTTTGTTGTTATAGTATGCAGTACATGTAATACACTTGAAAAATGGTGTAGAATGTAAAAATTCACTTAGAAATTTTAATTAACTTAGAAATAGCTATTAAATCTCTCATAACTGCAAAGAAACTTTTGAAGTAGAAAGACTGAAATAGCATATACTTGATGAACTTCAATAATCTTTGTTTCATTTGTAGCAAATCAGCTCATTCATGGGGAAATATGAATAATTAATCATAACTAGTTATAATTAATTATAAATATTTAGATCCGCTGTAGATATTTACTTGACCTCTCAGGGTCAACTGTCTGTCAATTCTAAGAACGTTAATTTCCTGGGCACCCAGTATGTTTATTGGGTGAGGGGTCTGTGAACGTTTGTTAATCTAATGAATAATTGATTTGTTAAATCAAATGAAAAATGGTGTGTCTGATTGGTCCAGACGCTACACATTTACAACCTCGAATATATATATTTTTTCAGTATACATGAAAAAATAAATTTCTGTGAAAATTTTTGACAACTCTAATAAATTTTAAAACGAAACAAAGTTAAAGTGGTTTAAAAATATGAACTGATTCCTCCATTTCTAGTGCCATCCTGTGATTGTAGTTTAAGTGAGAATACATCTCTCTCATACTTGCAAAATAAATAAATAACAGCAAAACATGTCAGACTGTCAAAGATGATAGAAATACAACACAGGTCCATTTTCAGTAACATACTCATCATTTTACGCAACATGCAAACCAGGACGGTGCTGTAACTGCCCACTTACAAGCCCCAGCATCCCCATTTAAAGGCCTAGTAAACAAATAACAGAGCTCTTGTCTTTTTCTTAACTAGATGTTCAATTATTCCTTCATAAAGCTCATACGTTCCCAACTACATTTTTATGAGAACCATACTTCATGTACCTACAAACCTTCCCATCGCCAGGGGCAAAAGTTAAACCAGAGTCAGAGGGGATCCATAAAAATGTTTTGGGCTTGTATGATTACTGTTGGTACAAATGTAAGTTTCATTGGATTTATGGAGCCATTTCCCTGGAGTGTTCATTTCAGCCTATACATAAATCTCCTAGATGACCAGCGCTCGGAAAGGTCCTGAGGACCTGCGCAAGTGTTATAGACTGATGCAAAAGTATGACAATATGACAGCATACTGTAACAATATTATGGTGGGTGCATTTATCGACTCAAACTGCATTACGTCAGCGACGGCTATAGATCACAGCAGAACACAGCAAAGGTGTCTGCACATCATTGTTATGCTGTCTCCGTTTATGTGCAATGCTATTTCTGGTTTACAAATCACACACTCGCATCCACTTGCATGCACACACCTCACCTCTCGTTTCCCATCTCGATAATTAGTTCATTAATTACATTAATGGAACAACCCAAAACAAAAAATGTTCTCCTTTACCAGCTTCACCCATAATGCCCCTTTATGCACAGAAGAGGGTGGCACTCTTCAGCTCAGTGGAGGGGAGGTGGGACACTCAATCTATCAATTACCTTATCGAGGATTCTTGCTCCGCCGGCGCTGCACCAGGATATTTCCCACAGCACACGATTTGTGAAAGTATTTCATTAAACAGCAATCAGAAAGCGCTCTGTGACAAGAACTGAAAATAAATTGCCATTAGTAAGTAATATGTGATTTCTTAGAACATAACAAAAATCTACATGGGTGTTTCTGCTTGGAAAACTTTTTGGGAAATTATCATTATGTTTTAAAAGTTTTGTTTTTCTTGGCCGCAGTACAAAGTTTGTAACCAGTCGTGTAGAACAACAACTTGAAGTGGAAGAAGCAGCCAACTCTAAGTAATTACTTCTTCAAAAAAGTACCTAGATAGTATGTGATTTTAGACACAGACCTACTGTTTTATGTATACTGTGAATTCTGACATACTACTCTTTTCACTTACTGTTTTTCACCTACTATGTAGAAGTATATTTAATGGTTGGTTCTATTTAACGCGAAGCTCAGTTTGAATAATTTAGTGTTACGGCAAGTCAAGTTGACGTGTATAACAGACAAAACTGCCATAAAACATTAACCAAAAACACTACACAAAGAGAAAAGAAAAATAATAATTGGCTTTAACGTGGTAAGTTACACACGCACACGCACTCACACGCAGACACACACACACACACACACACACACACACACACACACACACAAGTCAGGTCTTAGCTTATAATGCTTTTAATGAAAAAAAAACAAAAAAACACTCCATGTAGCAAAACAGCCATATGTTATTAAATAATCATTTAAAACTCTCGTTTAAAAAAAAAAAAGCTTGGCCTTGAGCAGTCAGCCTTAAAATTAAATGAATAGGCTACCCATCCCAGTCAAACACTGGCAGCATTATACTATATAGTATACTATATAGCATTCTATTTATAGGCAAAAGCAATATGTGAACAGCATGTCTGAAATATACAGTATTCATAAAACAGCATGCAAAAAATATCCACATAACCTACTATTCCACATCCAATGGACACTTAACTATCCCCTGAGGCCACGGGAGGCCATTCACAAAATTATTTGTATCTGTATTCGGATAAAACAGGAAGTAGGTGGGGCTTACTTTTTTTCAGAGTTATGACTAAACAAATATGCTGTGTTTAACTAAAA
Source organism: Sinocyclocheilus rhinocerous (assembly GCF_001515625.1). Classification (NCBI taxonomy): domain Eukaryota; kingdom Metazoa; phylum Chordata; class Actinopteri; order Cypriniformes; family Cyprinidae; genus Sinocyclocheilus; species Sinocyclocheilus rhinocerous. The sequence continues at coordinate 639,280 of NW_015631726.1, forward strand.
TAATTATTTTGTATGATTATAACATTTATTTATATGTCTGAGCCGATACCCTTGTATAGGCAGTGCGGTTGTGCTTCGGGTGACGCGAGTTTGAGTGCCAGCTTGGGGACATTTCGTTATCGATAAATAAATATCGAAATATCTTCTAATTAAAACATTACAATGCAGTTTGCAAATATGGAAATTGATTTGTCATTTCCAGGAAATGAAAAAGGCAACTGCAACACTGCTATTTGATTTACGCTGGTTTCATTTATAGAGTTTACACTCATTTACTTCACACACTGGTTATTGCTTGGTAATTTTATAGGTTTATGTAAAATATCTTTCCCTTGGCTCACTGGTTCCTGCGCAGTCTGGAAAAGTATGGAAAAAAACAAATGCGGAAAAATATTTGTGTTTCGACTATTCAGTGTTCTAAAATTAATCATTTCTAAAAATGAATTTATCATAAAAAGCAGAGAGATTTCATGACAAACGTTTAGTGATCATCTGAACACGACTGAATTAATTCAAGGCGCACATTTTCATTACGCAGAACTCTTAAGCTAGTATTTTTTTGAACTTCACTAAACAAATGTAGCAAAAAAGCTAAAGATAAAGCAGCAAACATGTAGACCTTGCAGAAAATGTTGGCCTGTATGTATCCAAGTTGATTATTAGTCTACTCTTGACAGACAGCTGGTTTGGTTTTTGAGAAACTGAGACGTGCAGAGATAGCGCTGTGCTTATTCCATTCGTATCATATCGTACAAGGTTTAAAGGGGTCATATGATGCGATTTCATTTTTTCCTTTCTCTTTAGAGTGTTACAAGCTCTTGGTGCATAAAGAAGATCTGTAAAGTTGCAAAGACTAAAGTCTCAAATCCAAAGTGATATTATTTATAAAAGTTAAGAGTTAGCCACTCTTTGGATTTGAGACTTTAGTCTTTGCAACTTTACAGATCTTCTTTATGCACCAAGAGCTTGTAACACTCCAAAGAGAAAGGAAAAATTTAAATTGCATCATATGACCCCTTTAAATATACACAAACAGTAGAACGTGTATGATGTAGTATTTTAGTTGAATCTTGCCAAGCTCTGATTTCTGAAAGATGCACGGAGAAGCAATGACAAAGCGGTTGTTTGATTTGTGCTCATTTAATTCATAAAGTTTATGTATAATGTCGCACTGATCCTCTGGCTCACCTGTTATCCAGCGAACACGAGGAGTGAATGTGCCAGCCTCAGCCAAATATTATTCAGCAAAATTATTTGTTATCCTTTATTTGTTTTGAAGCCATTTTCCGTACCTTTCCGAATAAGGACACACGCACACCCCTAATTCATACCACAAACATTCATACTACATAGGAGACAGTTTTTTGACAGTCACTAAGTAATCACTTATTTAAAATAGCACTCACTCAGAGAGTATGCGATTTCGAATGTGGACAGGGTCTTTTAACACTTAAAATGAATTCAGCTTACTCATTCAAACATTGTTGTGGCTGTCTCTTTAAGAGGAATCACTTGCAACATTTAATTGACATCCCCGATCACCTGAACAGAATACCATGTGCACAGCCACTGAATCTTGCCATCATGATATGCAAAACGACCTTTTGTACAGGCAGCATACAAGTAAAATTCAGGATGAAGAGCTGAGCAGCACTGATCAATGGGTGGGCTAATCTCCTTCCACCTCATTTCCCTTCTCTAGCATGCTGGGTATGTGCATGCAGAAAGAATCGACCCAAAAGAATCTTCAATCTGGAGATGATCTGAGCCTTTAGCCAGGTGAGTTCTTAAACAAGCATGCTGACAAGTGAAAGCAACTCCACCACAGGAGATGGTCTACTCCACACACTCCTAAACATGACAGAACAGATATCTTCCCTGCGTGTATGTATAACTCGATTGCAGTCTCGGCTCGTATGGAAATGCAGACAAACACACTTCATCTCCCTGACAGTACACTCTGAATTTGATGTGCACGTTGATCCTCGCAGGTTGTCCTCATCCGTTTGCAAGCCGTGTCTGGTCTGAGGTTCTCTGCTCCATGTCCATCACCTGTAAACTATACAAAGAACAGTAATTGCTTGTCTGGGCTGACAGCACAGCTTTTGGTGAATCTACACTTGCCGACACCAAGCAGATATTTACACACAAAATGAAATTACTCCCTTTTCAGTGCACCACTCCAGAGAGATGAAACTCACAGACCTGTCAGTCTGTTTGTGGCAAATTGTTTATTTAATCTCAAGAAATAATGTAGAACAGTCGACGTTAAGTACCAAGAGTGGATTTTCTTCTCGTGCATTAGGAGTCCTCACTCGTTTGCATTCTTGCGACAGCAAAGAAATCCCAAACGCTGAACTGCGTTATTTGTTCAGTCTTTCAGTTTTTTGTTATGTCAGAATCCCAGAAGTACAGTGTCATATATATGAATAGTTATATGGTGAGGTTACATTGTGGTTAAATCCTCACTGTTAACACAGGCTTCATGTACAGTAAAAGCCATTCATTCTGAGAGGGCAGATTATATGGTGTAAATAAAGTGTCCAGGTCACAATTCATTCCCAAATTAACTAAATTAACATTTTGCACAAAGAAAACTAACCTATTTTAGGACCATAACACTTTCTCAAATTTGTTCTCAAATTCATTACGTAAAGCATCTGAAAAAGTAGTTTTTTTCTCCCCTCACCAGATTATAATTTCTCTATTATAGTAAAGAATAAATAAAAGTATAAAATAAAATACTATTATATAAAGGTGTCACTATATAAAGCAAAAATACAATAATATGCATTATGGATAGCGACAATATCTGTATAATTCACCCAAAATGATAGTTTAGACAGATTTAATTTAGCATAAAATATGGTAATTTTAACTTTATAAATACAATATATTAAAAAAAAAGCAAATAAAAAAAATTTCAAAATTTCAAATAAAGCAATAAATAAATCAATGCATATGAATGCATAAATTAAAGGCAGTACAACTATGATGTATAAATACAATAAAATAATTTTTTAATGAAAATGAGACTTTTTGTTTTATGGTTATGAGAATTATTTCTTACATTCTTTTTAGGATGAAATAAAGATAAACAAATAAAGACATTTCAATACACATGATAAGATTATAAAGTGCATGTGAGGAAAAAATAATTGCATCTTATTTTTAGATGTTTTATAAAACATTTGGCATTTTTGAAACTGTCCTAAAGAAGCCTTCTCTTCCAAGAACGTGAGGATATTGTCTTATATAAGATGATCGTTTCAGATGATCTCTGAAAATGTAAAAATGGCAGCCAATATTCGCAATGCTCTATTTACTGACTAACAGCAATATTGAAGTCAATTTCACCACCACCCCAGGCATATACGCCTGTCATAGTGAGCATAACTTTTACAGGGCACTTTTCAAATGGCACCTCCCCTGGAGAAATCCACAAGGCTATGAAACTCCTTTTATTTTTAGACAGATCTCAGGTATCCACGACATTATCATTCAGGAGACCAGATACGTCAGTCAACAGACCAATCCTCCCAGTCCAGTGCTACTGCATTATATCTACAGATATTTCAGACTAAGGCTGGAGTAAGTTTATAGACCTTAATCAAGGTAGACATCATATTTAATGGTACACAAATAAAATGCAAATGGCTGTAAGGGACAGACATATAATCTGTTTAATAGGTTCAACTGTTTTAAACTCCTTAAGTTCTGGACCTCATGCAGACCCTTTCATTAACTATAGCCTCTTCAGTGCTTCCTACTTCATTAGCATTAGGTTTAATACAGTAGCTAATAATCTGTGCATATGTGTTGAAACGTAAATGAAAGTGCGTCTTTATTTACTTTTCTAGGTACAACAGATGGAGCTAAGAAAAGACACTCACATGGAATTGAAAGGAGGGAGAGGTCAAAAAGGCATCCCCATAGACCAAACGTGCAATAGGTGAGAATGCGGCACAGCGGTACACAGTTCAGCCGTGAATTAAGGGAACAACAACTCTGCAGTCAGTACACTTTTGTTCATCTTTAGATGGAGGTGAATGTGCTAACCCAGGGGTCATTAGACAGTAGACAGAAAGAAGATGAGAGGATCGTACGGCTGTTTCACACTGCACTCATAAGCAGCACGCAACAAAGTGATTTCTGGGTCTCTACATTGAGTATTTCCTTTAATAGCAGCAATAACACATTTGTCTGATATCTTGCACAAGTTCAGAATGAATCGTTTTTGTAGACTATTGTCAAAGTTTTTTTTTTCTTTTCAATTTTTGGACTGGAGGGAAAGTTATAGTATGTTTTTATATACATCAAGCTCTTTTATCCCAAAAGATAAAAAAAACAATAGGTCTCAGCTTGTTTAAAGAGGAGCAGTAGAGGAAATTTAGGTCAGTGATTTTTCCCACAGACCACCCAATATTATAAATAAATATGTATTTAAAGACTAAGATTTATACTGTAAAATGTATACATTTAGAATTTATTAAATATTTGTATAACTATTTTTCTTTATTTTATAAATTATAAATGTATTTATATTTTAAAATATATAAAATATTATAAATTAAAAAAATAATATCTGTAAAATATTGTATAAACCTGAGAGGAAACTATCACAATTAGTTTTATTTACAATCATTCAGTTTTTACAATTATTTTACAATAAATCAATTATTATATCACAGCTATTTTATTAGTTACGTCTAATAGAATAAACTGTCCTTAATTATTTCTGACCTTTAGAAAGTATCATAAATAGTAACAACGTTAATGCACATTTGAATTTATTTAAATGTATTGCTGTTTGTTTGTTATTATACTGTTATGTATGTTTTTTTAAGTATTATATTTTTATATATTTATGGATTTTTATTTTTATTTAAATTTTATATTTTACTATTGTTTTTCCACTGACCACATTGCAGGCCTCCTGGGGGTCCTGAAAGCTCAGTTAGAAAACCCCTAATGTAGGCAAAAACACTGCAATATTTTCCTCATCCTCAAGGTGGTGTTGAGTCTGTCGTCAGCCTTGAATGGACAGCTTAACTCAAGCCTCCTTCCTGTCTAAGAACTTACAAGAGCAGCAGTAACCATGGTAACGCCTTCAGAACCCGGGCAAACATTTATAGGGCAATGGATTTGCTTGAGAAATACTAAAAAGAACTCAAATAGTACACAGCCGTCAGAGAGAAGTACGTTTGCAGGCATTTGTAGGCCAGCACGGTAAAAACAAATGCAATCAAGAGGTTTGATTAGGAGATATTTATTGTTTTCAGTTAATTCACTTGCCTTGCTCCTTCGACCTCTCTTTCCTTTCCATTCTCTCTAAGCTTTGTTGTTTGCTTTGTTGTCCGCCTCCTGCTTCCATAATTACAATATTATGAAGGATTTGTGAGTTCAGTGAGCGCTGCCTGGGTTTCTCTTTCTCTCTGGCAATAATTTAGCATCACTGAAGCAATAGGGGAGCATGCAACACAGAACTCTCTCTCAGTGGAGCACAGGTGAGACAGGAGGGGAGCTGCCATTACCCCAGGAAGAAAGTCAGTCCTTATTGTTGTCTATTTTGCAGCCTGAGAGAGAACTGTCAAAGCTTGGTATGACACATCCTGTGATAATACACCATCATTAGGCCCAAAAGTTACACCAGAGGGTGTATTTCCTGCTGGAAAATCCAGCTTAAGATGATGGTTGTGTTTTGGAACATGGTAGATGGTTTCTAGCTGGCCATTACTACTCCAAAAACCAGCTTGACCACCTTGAGTTGCTATGAGCAGATGGTGTGTTGCTGGTCCAAGATGGTCTACCATGTTCCAAAACTTTTTTTAAAGTGTTCTGCTGTTTCAGAGCAAGCAAGAGAGAAAAAGTTAAGAAAGAGAGATTAGTCAATGCCATGTCCCACTAGAACAGTCATCAGTACGGAGACAAGAGACGTTACACACCTTACATCAGTAAAATGATCCTGCTCATCAGCGCTCATTCCACTAATGAGCATCCTAATTCATGATTGTATCACACACATTCTGACTAATGAGTCTAATTGCTAGTAAAGGAAGACAAACAAAGTAGATCAAAGGTTTGCACAGTGCTGCAAAAAACAACTCATTGTACAATAGCGACGGTTAGTGCTTTTTCACACTGTCCTGTGGCAAAACAACAACAAAAAGCATGACCTTTCTGTTTCTTCTGGTATAGGAATCATCCCATGACAAATGCTAGTGATCTGTATGCCTTTATATACATGAATTTGGCAGACAATTTAATTCAAAGCAACTTTTCAAAGTACAAATTTCATCATTTCATGTATTCCCTTGGAATCAAACCCACTGCTCTGCTGTTTGATCTACAGAATAACTTTTGCAGGGGAAAACTGGCATTTCTGACACTGACATATCCAACCCTGGAGGCCATTATGTATAGTGGAATCTAAACTCAGTGGTTTCTGTTTGAGCAGTACATGAAGGGATAATTCAAGGGAAAATTCTGTTATCATTTAGGCCCAATCCCAATTCTATTTTATACCGCTTCCCCTACCCCTTGTCCCTTGAAACAGAGTGTCAAGGGGTAGGGGTGAAAATATTCCCCTAAGAATTGGGACACCACTACTATCTCATACGTCGTCTAGCTCCTACAATACATTTGTTCGCTCGGGAAGCCATGTTGCCCCTGAAGCCGGTTTACGCGGAGATAATTCATACCCCTTTGTTTGAAGAGTGGTCCCGAAAAATCTTAGTTTGAAGGGCTATCTGGCCCTTCCCCTTACCCCTACCCCTCCAACCAAAAGAGAATCGAGACACCCCTACCCCTTCACGTGAACGCGCAAAACGGAGGGGTAGGGGAAAGGGGAAAGGCTAAGGGGTAGAATTGGGATTGGGCCTTACTCTCTTATGTTGTTTTAAACCACAGACTTCCTATCAAATGTTTTGGTCCATGCAGTGAAAATCAATGTGGTCCAACCAGGGTTATTATTGTTAACTAAAACGAAATGACTACCTGGAACTCAACTTTATCACTGCAGTATGAAACTTTCTAAACTGCATGCCAGGTGCTTAAAATGTAGATAGCATTGTTCACTTCTGTCATGACGACTCTCTTTGCTACTGCCAATACATCCACAGACATGCATGTGCCTGTGAGACATGCAATACTGCTGCTGCTGCACATATAACATATATAAAATAACCCCCATATATAACATACATGAAATTACCTAATAGCAGATCTATACAGGTGGAGCTGGGTAAGGCGGAGGGTTTCTGAAGCATGCTACAACTGCTACAGCAAGCACTAGGCCAAGTATTTCAATGTTGAGCAGCAAGCTCATTGGCTGCTGATGAAAAATAAAACAATCAGCTGCACCATGTGAATGATGTGATGATATCAGAATGAGTTAGAAACTATCGACCTGCATCCTAAGTTTTCTCACAGTATAATGTAGGGGAATCTCCAAAATGGGTGCCGGATCAGTTGTTCATTTGTTGCTAACGTTGATGGGTTTTTGCTTGGTTTGTGCTGCATGTCTGCAAAGGAAGATAAATATTGCAGCGGAGAGCTGAGTTGCAGTGATGTTTATTGCATGAACGCAAGACGTAATATCTTGCATCTTGCACCTTTGTTCGGCTGCTCAGGAGAGAAAACCGGATATGATATTCTCAGTTCTAAAAGAAGGACAAAACCGAGAGCGCTCTCTCCCTCTCTTAGAGATTGTCTGTAATGAAGCACGCAGGGGTAAATGATTGATGTCAGGATAAATTAAAGTGCAATAGAAGGACGTAACGCACTGTTAAGATTGACATCCATCAATTTAACCCTAAAAACTTTTAAATGGCAATTACAGGACTGTGGAACAGAGAAAGAAAAAAGGGTGAATTCAACATACAGTAGCCATTTGTCAGGAAGACATGTCATCAGTCTATCAGCCCGGATTAACATGTCATCACCTTTGATTTATCTGCAGCTGAGAAAAGCAATAACATTTCATACCCCTCATTCGTGTGGGATAGCACTGGATTTCTTTGACATTTAAACATCCAGCATTACCACAATATGCTTGGCAATAACAAATGAAGCTTGAGAAGGAAACCAGGTTGATAATATATTATTTCACTTCAAGAACAAAAGATGGTAAGAAGCCTGGGGGAACCTACCTTTGGATGGATTGGCATTTCTATGAGTGTCTGGAACACTTGTTGGCTCAACCAGTCGCTGAAAGTTTGTTATTTCAGACAGCAATCCTCCAAGGGTGCAGCCATTCTGCAAAGAGCGACTTTCACAGCATTTTCTTCTTTCCGGCTTCTAACAGCACCTAAACGAATAATATAATATGTTGAAACTCATCTGAACATCTGGCCTTTTTTGACGTCACAACACACTGTCATTTACATCTGTGCATTTGACAGATGCTTTTATCCTAAGTGACTAACAGAGAATTCAAGCTAACAAAGTATTTAATGCGGTTCTTGCATTCCCTGCGAATCCAACCCATGAAAGTGATAAAGGAAGAGTTTTCTGAATATAGACAGACTTGTACTCCTACGCAAAGTCATGCTGGGATAGTGATGTGAGGAGACAGAGAGGGAGATTGATACTGTCATTTGCCACTGGACGGGTGGAGGACACAGCTTGTATAATGAATTGTGACACTTCAATTAGCCCCTCCAAGATAAACAACACAAAAATAACCCTTTTGCCTTTTCAGTTTTATGGCTAACTATCACAACACATTATATTGTTGCCATAAATTGTGTACAAGGGCACAATTTCTACATTCTGGCACTACTGATTTTTGGATAAATTAGTGAAAAACCTGCATATGTGTGTTACAGAAGAAAGATCTCTTTAGTAGTAACAAGCCTTAGCGGACTGTAAATCCTTCATTAAAAAAAGATTCCGTTCAGAGACAGCTCTCAGCAGGACTGTCTGATACCCATGGACTTTATAAGTGAGAACTCAGAGCCACATGGGAAGCGTTCTTGAACATTAGTTGGAAGTATGAATAAACATATTGAATACGAGGAAATCAGACTGGATTCACAGCCAGAGATAATTTGCTAAATAGTTATTAATACCTAGTTGTGAACAAATATTAAAAGATATTACAGTATAACATTGTGTTTGGGCTGTTGGTTTCATCATTAATTAATCAGTGAGTCGAATCTTTCGAATCCGTTCTACTTGGATGCATTCTCTAATTCGTTTAGTGATCCCTTCTTTTCTTTGACCAGTAGGTGGTGACAGGAAATTGTCTTTTAGTGTTACAGTCAGGGGTGTTTCCTCCGAGGAGGCAAGGGAGGCAGTGTCTCCTCAAAAAGTTGGATGAGAAAATAATCGATATTACAAAAATAAAACAGCGCAAATATGACTAAATATGATATTAAAAGTCTAAAAGTCACTCGTTTTTATAAAGTAACACTGTCCAAAAGCGACACCCACAGGTAAAGTTACAGCGGAGGCTTGCCTCCCTTTGGTCCATTGACTTTCTACAGAGACTCCAAAGCGTCAATGCCTCCATTGCGCTATAATTGGACACGATCGGTTAAGGCTGGATGTGATTGGTTCGTGTGATAAATCCCGCCTCTTGTTTTCATGTGAGCTCTCGGTCTGAATGAAGAAAATGATGGCGTTATTGACTAATTATAAAGTAAGTAAACAACTCTCCCACTTAGATACCACTACGTTGTGTCACGTCAAAATAAAACTTGAAATGGTCTGAAAACTTGATGACTGCTTGTTTTTAGTGAGCATTCAGCGTGATGAAATGAAAGATATATCTTCGTGTCTGTGGCAGTGTTTACAGAGCTTTTATGACGATGACCCGAAATAAGTTGACTATTAAAAAGAACAGCTGAACATAAGTTCACAAATAAAAAATATTGGTAACATTTTACAATAAGGTGTCATTTAATGAGTTAACTAACATGAACAAACAATGCACATTTATTACAGTATTTATTCATCTTTGTTCACATTAGTTCATACAAATACAGTTGTTCATTGTTAGTTCATGTTAGTCCACAGTGCATAAACTAATGTTAACAAACACAATTTTTTATTTTAATAAAGCATTAGTAAATGTTGAAATTAATATTAACTAAGATTAATAAATGCTGTAGAAGTAGGCTATCGTTTATTCTTAGTTCATGTTAACTAAAGTAGTTAACTAACGTTAACTAATGAAACCTTATTGTAAATTGTTACTGCCTTTAGTTATTTTGGAATAAATATAAAAATGCATAAAAACACTATGAAACGTATAATTAGTATTAAAAATATTAAATAAAATAAAAAATAACATTAATAAAATACAAAATAGAATTATATTTGTTCTCTTTTTTATGTAATATTTATTATAACTGCCTCCTCATTTTAAAACACCACCGCACCCCACTGGTTACAGTGTGTGAGTCATTTGAATCATTCTATCAATGAGTCCTTCACAACCAAAACGAGTATTATTAAAATACATGCCACTAAGATAATCCAAATAGTATTTATAGCACCATGTGTTTTTCCAGCCTACATAAATTTCATTTAATTTGTATAATCACGAGTCGTGTTTAAGTATTCATAATTTATCTCCCTCCTTCTCTCTTGTTGTGAACAATATTGACTAACTTAACGAATTGAATAACTGCTACCTTTTCTTTTTCCGTGGATCAGTAGATACTCCTTCAAGATGGAGAGGTATCATTCAGTTCATTCACAATCTAGACGATCGCTTTTTTCGTTTGCACGTTAACAACAGACACGAACATCTTCTTCTTGGGGTTTTAATGGCGGATGGCATACAACTTTTAGGTGCATTACCACCACCTACTGATTAGGAGTGTGGGTCAGGATCATACCCTTGAATTCACTATATTCTATAATATAAATACCTTTAAATACCGCGTTAAAAATTGATTTTTTATTTTTTTTTAATTCCCCAAAATGCAGAAACGAACTATTCAGTCAGTGACAAATATGTCTGAAAGTGAAAGAACGACTTCTTCACAATTCGAAAACGATTCGTTTACAAATGACATGCTACTACTATCACATCCAATCAGATGATTTTACATATTTAAAAACAACCAATGAGAGCCCATGATGGGCGGGGCTACCTAGCATAATGTATGTTACGTAACAAACAAATTAACACGCCTCTTGTCTCAGAACTGAGATTTGTATAAAGCAGACAGCTTTTATTTCTTTATTTTGTCAGGTCTGTTTAAGACGCAGTACAACTTTATTGTCCATTTGTTCTGAAATGTATTATTTATTAGCGCAGTATGCAGCAGTTCTTTTCTATGGAAGAATAAACAAAACTCTGTGGTAAATTGTGCAAAGTGTGGAGCTAAGCATGTCTTCAAAAGCACTAATGATCCACGAGCTCCAGCTCGCACTGAGATGCATGATTGTGTGTTTAAGCTGTCTGTGGTAATATTTATGTAATAATGTTGTATGTGTGTGCACCGCCATTAGAGCTACGGGCTTGTCTGAAGCAGGGGTAGGCTAATTGGAGGTACAGTTATGCGATGAGAATAAAATAATACATCTACTGAAGTCTGCCTGTAGTTTGGATGAGAGGGAGGGAAATGAGAGGATACGATGATGTATCATAATCAGGGGTGTGGAAACAATCTGCGAAGTGAGGGAACATAGTATAAACCTTATCAGACTGGCTCATGAATATTAATTAGATGATATACAAACTATGGAACAGACTGAATTTGCTTTCCCACAGTCTTGTTTCTAATTGTCAAATTAAACCCTAAGATTTAATTTTATTTCAGATAGTGGCCAAGTCAATATTTAAATGAAAAAACAACAACAACAACAAAAAACAAACTTAAACATATATATATATATATATATATATTAGTGCTGTCAAACAATTCATCGCGATTAATCGCATCCAAAATAAAAGTTTTTGTTCACATAATATATGTTTATATTTATTATGTATAAATAAATACACACACAAACAGTATATATTTTTAAAATATTTGAATGTATATACATTTATATTCTTATATTTTATATTATATATAAATATATTTAATATATAAACAGCATATTTTTCTTAAATATATACATGTATGTGTTTGTATTTATATATACATAATAAATATACACATTATGTAAACAAAAACATATTTTGGATGCGATTAATCGCGATTAATCGTTTGACAGCACTAATATATATATATATATAGTTTTTTTTTCCCATTTAAATATTGATTTGGCCACTATCAAAATATATTTGTATATATATAAACAAAATATTTATAAAAGCTAAAAGCAAAAATATGGAAAAATGAGCGAGGAAGCCTAATTTTAATATCACCCACAAAGGTGACACAAACCCTCCGTTTCCTGATTAGACAAAAGTTTCACAATATGAGATGATAATGTGCAGCAAAATTAATTAACTGATTTCATCATGGTTGATTTAATTTGTCAGATTTTTGGGCTAATTTGTCACCGAGTGGCTGCCGGGGCTGAGGCTGAGCAGAATGGAAATGAATTAGTCGCTGACATCACACATCCAATGCCGTCACTTTGTTAGGAGCACAGACGCAAACATGCAGTCAACACAGCGGTCGGACGACTGTTTATGAGCGGGAGCGACATGCTAATGATGTGCATTAGCAGCTCGCTCTGGCTCTGGGCCTAGTCATAATGGCTCTGATCCTACAATCACTGGACATAAGCTTCCGCTCTGAAATTACTGAAGCCACTTTGCTTTAGCGAAAGGCCAAAGGCGGGGAAATGTTGACTTGAGACCCAGTGCCGAAGCGGTTATTATGGCATTAAAAACTCAATAACGCTGTCAGAGGACATTCACATCTATCCTGCAGGGATATAACTGCTTTGAGGGAACTCTCAAGAGTTTGCTTTAGGCAGATGCTCATTTTCTAATGGAAAACTGGACCAATAAGGCACAGAAAGAGTGGGCGGCCCTTCCACAGCACCAGCCACCAAGCTGTGAGTGGAAAATCTTCCATCTTTGACACTGCTGTCCCTATGGAGGGACTACAGGTAGTCATATAGATATAATGGAAGACTGTATTTACCAGTATTAATTGTATAAATTGTAGCTTGAAAAGCAAGCTACTCATAATCTAAAGTAGTAACATGACAGTAAAACTAACCTTTTAAAAACACAGCTACACTAGCTACTGAAAAAAAGGACTACACTGAATCTGATTGATATATCAGGGAATGTAGAAATTAATATTAAGTAACATTAAGATTAATAATGCAGCATTTATCTGGCACAGACAATAAGGATATCAAAGCATTAAACTTATTATATATATATATATTAATGGACATAGATTTAAGACTAAACTACTACTAAACCCAACGTGATCTCATGATAATTCGTATGTATTTTACGTAAAATGTGGTTCAATAAAACGTACATTTACGTACGTTTTTACAGGCACTAAAACGTACAATACTGACGTATTTTCAGCCTCTAAACGTACACTTACGTATTTTCAGCATTTAAACGTACAAAACTGACGTATTGACGACACCTAAAAATGAATCCTTATGAATATTGAAATCGCGGCATTAATTTTATTAGTTTTTAGTTGTCATATGAATTACCTTGTTTTCAATTGCATTATTAAATTGTTTACTCATTTACTTATGAAATTATAACATTTCGTTTTGTTGTGTGATTTCTGCTGCCAGCTCGTTTCCAAGAATATGCCTACATAATGTTAAACACGACTTCACTTTAAACCTTAAAATAAATAACATTTCTGCAATCGTTTAACCTTTACTTGTCATGTAATGTTTACTTTGATTGTCATGGGCCACAAAAGGCGTTTTCTCCGACATGCTGTGACTGACAATAGAACTATAAAATACGCCAAAAACACAACATAATTACGAAATGAAACAATTTTATTAGTGCGCTGTAATCCAAATCTTCCGAATCCATCGGACTGCGAAGAACAGACCCAAATCCAAGCCTTTTTTCGGCGATCTGCTTGCTTCTCCATCCCGAGCAGCGAATCCAGTGACCGTAAGCAGCAAAGCCCGCGCTGACTGATGCGCTCTTTACAAATTCAACTGTTGCCGCTTCAAACGACAGGTTTTACGGCAGGATAATCTTACGTTTTTAGCTAAAAATACGTAGCGATTTGTACGTTTTAAACGTTGAAATACGTCTAAATTGTACGTTTTAGCATTAATAAAAACGTACAAAAGTGTACGTTTTGTGCTTGTAAATGTTACGTATTAATACCTACGTATAAACATGAGACCAGGCTGAACCACACTTAATTTATAACTTAAACTAAAAGTGTACATTTTGTACTAAATGGATAAACGCTCACAACTAACTGAAAAATAGTTTCTTAAACAGCTCATTTTGACTCATTAAAATGAATGAATATTTGAGAACGAGTTGAATTTTTGGCTCTGTTGCAAAGTTGTGTGCTCAATGCGAGAAATACATCAATGTAATGTTTTATCACATTCCTTTAGGAAAAAATGCTTGTTAAAAAGCCACACTATTTTTAAAGCACTTTCACACTACTGAAAAATGTAGTCAAAGTTAGTAGTGTCACTTTTAGGTAGTTACTTCCCAACACTATATTTACAGCACATATGTGCGAGAGAGAAAAAGAAAGTGTTTGGTTTCCTTGGAGGAATGTTTTGGCTCCAGCATGTGCCATTTTGACTTTTTTGTGAGGATATTTATCTATAGCCATGAAGGCATTATTAGTAGAGTTCATAACTGAATATATTTCCCAGTGCCTTGCATTTTTCATTGTATAAATTTCCATTCATTGCTTGTTCTCATGGGATATGTGTTAAGACATTCTCTGAACTGACAACTATATTCAGAAACTTCTTGAGCTACCAGCTGCTCTATGCAGCAGTATGGAGAGGTGATGAAGTGGAAGAGGAAGATGATGCTGACCCAGGATGGCTGAAGGACCTTTGGGCTTCTTCTCACACGTAGTTTCTCAAAGCTGTCTCTGCAAAGATATGTCTCATCACCCACCTGCAGCACAGAAGGTATGACTCATGAAAGAGCTGTTTGTTGGCACTAGCGGTCAAGAAGGCCACGTCTCAGATTGGTTACTTGCTAGGCAGGCACCAAGGAAGCCTTTTGGCTTGATTTTAGAGACATTACATACAAATTTAAGGCTGGTAGTGGATCAAATGTTTAATAGTGCAGCTATCAGATTGTGTAGAGAAGAACTAAAACGAATGCTTATAATCACTGACATGATTGCAATGAGGAAAAAAAAAAAAGAGTTTATATTGAAGTTTGGTTTGACAATTATTTAGGCTGTTTTCAAAAATAAAACAGGACAAAAGTAGAAAAATCTAATACAATGTGAGTCACTTTGGATAAAATATGCCTGTTAAATGTAAATGTAATTACAAAATAACATTTAAACCACTAGTTTTTAAGTGACTACTCAGCAGCTGATAAACTGGTGAAAATGAATGAGCTACTTACAAACTAAAATGTTTGGACATCGTCGCTTTTGGTCATGTGCAAGTAAAATTCAAAAAGACCTGGGGCAAGTTCAAGCTCAAACCGGTGTGCAATAGGGATGTGCGTATCGATACAAAGTATCGATATATCGATACTGACGCGAGTATCGAAAGTATCGATACTCAAACCAAAAATATCGATACTAAGGTGCATTTTATTTACCAGTGGTTTTGTTTATTTAACAAAAATAATAATACTAATAATGCGTACAATATGCATTGAATTGGACAAATAACCTTTGTTAGCGAGTAATTGTGTAGGATAGAACTATTTCCTGCTCATCTGAACACACGCAAATGTTGCAAGACAGAACCATTTTTTCAAAAAGAACACAAAGAATGGCCTTCTAAGCTGCCATAGTCGCAAATCTTGCTTCATCATAACAGGGTGTACAACGCACCACCGTTTCCATTTAAAAAACGTTTTGCACCGTTTTTGTCGGGGCTGAACGCAGCCCTGGTGAATAAACTGGTTTTAATCAGATAAATTAAATGCGCACCTCATATCACTATCAATACACTCACTTTTTTTTTCTGAGGATTTGATGACTAATAACCCAAACAAAAGGGGACTATAAATAATAATAGCTGAACACAATTAAAAATATACAAATTATAAGTGTTACTGCAAGTATGCAAAGATACAATTTACGTCATAAAAAGCGCTGTACACCTAAATGAACTGAACACTGACGTCAAACAGACTCAAGCCTTTGACGAATGGGAAAAATCCCAATCAAACGTAGCTGATCATGCTCAGAGAGACTCTCAGCTCATTTACATAGAGCAAATGTGTGAGCTTCTTCGAAAAAGCCATGGAACAATTACACAGAAAGAAAGATGAGGCAGCAAACGTCTGAAGATCAGATCACTTCAGACTGGCGCAGCACATGCAGGCTCCGCAATAATTACCAAGACAAACATGCAAACGCACGTCCTGCCACGGCTTTGCATGACGGCTGTTTCCTGATTGCTAATTGTGATTAAAAGCAGCACCTGAGGATGGAGCTGACCTGGAGAATGATCCTGTTGTGGGAGAGGAATAATTGGGGTAATTTTCTTCACTTTAGCCGTTCCACTTAAATGAGCCTGCATGATTTTTTTAAAAGAGAGAAACAAGAAAATTTCTAACGATGTTTCCTTCATAAAAGGGAAAGAAAAGAGTCAAGAGAAACAAGTATGTGCAAGAAGAAAGCTGAAACAAAAAACAGCCGTTGTAAATTGACACGATTATGTTACCACAGTTTACCTCTGTTGCATCTCTCCAGGTGTGATGAATAAAATAAGACGGGCATCATTCCCTATTCAGCCTAATGAGCCATTGTGTTCAACAGAGTCTCTCCCTCCCTCTGCACTGAAAACCCTCTTTTTGGAAATGTGTGTTTCAAGGCTCAGTGAGTATGTGGGAAAGGGCTGCTGGAGCAATGAAGTGTGCTATAGCAAGTGATGCAAAGTCCGATTCATTTCCGCGAACCGGTTCTTTTCGGACAGATCGGCTCATTGAACCGGTTCAAAAAGCCGATTCATCGGTTACTGACGTCATCAAGCAATAACGTCTCTACGCATTTCTTTTCTAACAACTCAGTGCCATGTTGTATCAAATGAAAAATTCAAATAAGTCATTTGTGTCAACACATATTGAAACATTCAAGAAATAAAGTTATTTGTGTGAAAGCATATTGCTGATTAGTGATTATTGCCATATAATTAATTTAAGTTAATGGTACGTGTTTGTGGTCACAGATTAATTCGCGGATCCTTATGTCAGATACGACTGACTGACCAATATTGACTAGCCTACAACTCGGATAAGATTCCAATATGCATGCACAATAAACTATTGTAAAATTTATTTACATCACTCGACAGAAATGTTTTTGCAGGTTTTAAAAAAATGTAAATTAATAACAGCAATAAGCAGGCAGGATAGATACAAGCTTTCATGCTGTTTAATGCCAAATTCTGACTCTACCATCCAAATGTTGCAGCAGAAATTGAGACCAGGCAACCCTTTTCCAGTTTTTATTGTCCAATTTTGGTGATCCTGTATAAACTGTAGCATCAGTTTCCTGTCCTCAGCTGACAGGAGTGACACCTGGTGTGGTCTTCTGCCGCTGTAGCCCATCTGCTTCAAGGTTTGACATGTTGTGCATATTTGAGTTACTGTTGCCTTTCTGCCAGGTCAAACCAGTCTGCTTATTCTCCTTTGACCTCTTGACATCCACAAGGCATTTTCACCCACAGAACTGAATACTTAATATTTTCTCTTTCTTGGACCAATCTCTGTAAATGCAGATTTTTGCTCAGTTTGGGCCTCTTAATAAAAGTTTTTTTCTTCTTCCAAGTATGAGCTCCATATTATCTTGTATGATAAAAGCTTCATATATCAAATATAATACTCAACTAGAAATATATGCAAACTTTTAAGATTTCTTTTTTGAAATATTAAAAGTGAAATGAACTGTTACGTATATATATTTTTTCACATGTCAAGCTTTACAGGGCAAAACCAAGTAGATGCAAACTTTTAAAATTTATTTTTTGAAATATTAAAAGTTAAATGAACTGTTACGTATATATTTTTTTTCACATGTCAAGCTTTACAGGGCAAAACCAAGTAGTTCTATAATACCATGAGAAGCTATGTGACAAATGACTAAGAGATGCAGGAAAAATTACATTATGACAGAACTGATTGGCTGATGGCACCATAAGAACACACACACAACCCTTCACTAGTGACTATCCTCAGCTCTGACGTCAAAGGCAACAGAAAGCTTTTCATGATTTTAAGAGCCCTGAAAAATCTTTTCATGCTTTTAAGTGCACTGGTAAAATATCTTATATAACATAATGAAATGTTTGTGATTTGTATATTGCTTAATTTTTTTTTTCAATGCGCAAATGCTTTTGAATGGCTGTCAGTGGAGAAAAATGTTTGTTGCTGCCAGATGATGAAGTTATGGTATCTAATAGCAGGGGCTGAGAGGACCATGATAAGGTAGCCATACCAAACTAGTAACTATAGATCATTGTTGCCCTCTTGTAAGATCTTGGAAAAACTAAGTACTGAATTTTGCATTTATTTTTTATAGATTCTAGTTCTCATCTTTGCATCTTGAATGAGAAATTGAAGTAAACCATTGCCTAGTGCAATAGCATTCCAGCTTATTTATTAAACTGAGTGGCCAGCTAAAAAAATAAATAAAATAAAATAAACGTATATAATGTATGAGGTTTTGTTACCTTTTTTAGAGATTAGCAGACTATAGCATTGCTCAGCCGCAGCAGCCGGGAAAATATCCCATATTAAATGCTAATGTGTTTGGTGGCAATCATTCTGTTAGATTCAAAAATTATATTTTGTAATGGGATTCAGTCAATGAGATTGCTCTAGAGATTGGCCCGTAGGTTACCTGTAGGCAGAGGTATATCGATGGGCACGTTGAGGGAAAATGAAAGACTCTTGCTTGGTGGCTTTTGCGCCTCATCTCTCCACTGCAGGGAATGTAATATGCGTTCTATAATGAAAGCTCTCAGGGGAACTCTTCCTCTGCTTAGTGGTCTATACCGGGCCCACTCAATCACGAACACAGCGCGTGCTGATGTACCGACAGGGCTTTCAGTAACACCAGGCTGCGTAGTCTGGAAAATGCCCTCTATCGCCTTTTGCGCCATATACTTTCTTGCCACATGACGAAGCACAACATTTATCTCTGCATTTATGGAAATGAAGATGCTCAGCTCCACATTGTTAAAATAGAATAGCATTGCTCTGTTGTGAAAGAGAACACCATTGCGCTCTCCCTTGGTTCATTAATGCAGACAGCTGCAGTATATTATCAGGGTAAATGTGACTCTAAAGGTGATTCTTTATAATATTGGATATTTAAAAATGATCACTAAAGCAAACACTAATCCTGAATTTGGAGATGAGTGACATAATTAACAACTAATAATATCATTAAAGTAATCATTAGCTACTTTGACATACAAAACCAGCGAAATTGACAGATTAACTTTATAGTAAAAATGCCACATTTGTTTTTGTTGCCAGATTTTAAAACACTATGGGCATCATACACTTGCCAACTGAATAAAATCATAGTGTTAAGCTAAAACATCGGCGTCTGTGCCTTTATACACTATGCGATTTTCTGTGAAATCTCCAGACTGCATATCAAGGCAAAATCTGGAAAAAAAAATTATTGTAATGTATTCCAGATTTTACAATATAGGCAGACCTTTTCCCAAAAATGCTGCAACTCTTCAAATGAATAGTTTATAGTGAATGAATAGTAGCCTATTTAGTTTATAGTGAAAAAAATACAGTTTCCATCATGATTTACTCACCCTGGGGGTTTACACCATACTGGTTTGGAACAGTGAGTAAATTATGACAATTTTTATTTTTGGATGATTTTTGGATGAACTATTCCTATAGGCGAGCGATTGAGTTAATTTTCCGGAATTTTTTCAGGTTCTGTTCACACACAAGTAATATGAAAGCACCTAATTTGCTCCTAATTTAGAGCATATTACCCAATCAAATGAATTATTTTAGGGTAGAATGCAGATGTTTTCAGAAAAACAGGTACAAAAACAGCGGCAGTAAATCATCTCAGCTGGAGAGATCCGGTCATATTTAGATCCAGAGATTCTGATCATTTCTCTTCAAGGGAAAATCCATACAGAATGTCACCGGTAAAGAGGGGAGGGCTGGGAAAATGATGGATTGCGTTTATCACACTCAATTATGTGCTTGAGAAAAGTGATTTGACTCAGTATGAGAGAGAAAAAAAGAAAGACAATACTGATCACACCCTCTTACAATATTGGATTTCCAGTGATGATACCATAAAATGTCACTGCGGGGAAAAGATCTGTCATGCACAAGCACATAACACAAATAATCACGGTTTACTATATTACGTTTGTTGTGATTATCAAAGATATTAAGTTTTAAGGTGGTTGCAATGCATTTCAGGTAAAAGTGCAATAACTTTCATCAGATCGCAGTGTAAAGCACAATAAAATCACTGACTAACACCTATAAATGCTGAACTACGTCACATCCTCATATAAAACAATTGCCATCTGATTAGAGCTTAATTCAGAGACAAGACTTCTGTTGAAACAAAGTGATGAATATGCAGTCAAAAGCACATGGACAGAACATCTAGCGGTTCACTGTGACATTTTGATGTTATATGCCATCTTTTTTTATGATGCTTAAAAAGGCAGTAGTATGTGATTTTTGAAATCTGAAAGCATGTGGCATATCTGATTTTAAGAGAGTGAAAATCTGAATCATTGCCTTCGAGATGGTCGCAGACTTGACAGGCTCTCGCTATCCATCAAGACATTCAAAATGCTGTGGAAAAAAATGTCAGAATGTGTCATTCAAAAAGATCTCATATAAGACTCATATATCAGGTGTTGTATTTATTTATTTATATTAAATTAAAAATATAGATTCAGGTAACAAAACTGTGAAACAGTATTTAAATGCTCTAGCTTTGGGGAATGGGAAAGCTGTGGTGAAGAAATTTACTGTGACCAGAGCTGAAGATGGGCGTTAAAAATGACAAGACTTGACTTTAGTTTTGATGAGCCGTCACTCAATAACAACGTGGCCAAATGAACACCACTCCAGGCAATTAGTCCACTTGACAGCATGAATAATACACTCTGACTTACGGATCTCTTGGAGGAACACCATGGCGGATGTATTTGAGAAGGTTGAGCTCAGCTTTTGCCGTCATTTTTCACCGTGTTTGCGCTCACGGCCCTCGGCTAAGCCTGAGCTCACGGTGCGGTTGGCTGCAGATGTGAAGAGATGGGAGATCGTGCATGAATATGAATTACATACTGAGAAAGAACTAGACACTACCCATATGACCAGGACTAAAGTCAGGAGAAGCCTAACTGGAGTTTAGAGAGATTCCTGGGAGATACAAATGCTATCGTCACACAGCTGCAGATTCCCCACGCTGGATTCTGTACAAAAAGAGAAAATTGTGGGGTGATGGAGGGAGGCTATACCTGACAGAAAGAAAACATCTCCTACCTCTTGAACACGGGCAGAGGTTAAAAAACACAAAAAGCACCAAGCCGGGCTACATACGGTCACGAAAAAACACACCAAAGTACTAAAAGAACCTGCAAGATCTACAAAATCAAATATGTGCTGTTCAAATTACAGATATATACAGCCATGAAATAAGAATAACCGGTCACACACAATATACGTGAACAAAACATAATGGGGAAAAAAAGGTCAGTCCAAAAAGAGCATAAGTTTCCCAGCTATTTACAAATACATCTGGCCAATTCAACTGTCTATAAAAATACTATTCACATTTTCTCATTGACGTACAGTAGTAAAATCATGAGGAACAACCATTCCAAATGTCAATGTTGCAGGAAGGTGTTTTTCTTCCCCTTTTTTTTTGTCCTTTGTAATATAAAATGCTTTTTTTAACTGTGCTTAGTCTACCGATACTTTCTGACTACCTTGCCACATGCAAAATAAGTTCCAGTGAGCATTGCAAAAGAAATGATAAAAGAAAATACAAGGAAAGGGGGCACAGCTAATGAGAAGGACCCAAAAGAACAAACCTGTGCTTGTTTGCATCTTTGACACTGCAGATTTGATATGTAAATACACATGATCAGATCAGACACATTAACACTGTAAATTAATTTAATTGTTGGTGTTAAACATTAAGTGCCCTAACATACTGTAAGTACCTTAACAGTAATGTGATCACAGAAACTGAAACGCATTGTATTTTGTAAAGCTTATTGCCTCTCTATACTGTAAAATATACGATGACATGGTCATTATAAAAGAGCTGTAGGGCCCATTAAAACATATTAAGGGGATTTTAAGTGTCATGTATATTGCAACTAGCTGATAAATATGTTAAAAATGAGGGAGAAAAGCTAAAAAAATGATCAAAGGGTGAATTCACTAAGCACTTTTGAATTAGATTTTTGAACTCAAAACGCAACACTTTCTAACCAACCACCCACAGTTCAGTTTAACCAAACACTAAATGTGGCAAAATAGTTTCTGCGCTGTATTTACTGTAAATTAAGTCTTTATTATTTTAGCATACACATGCCTTATGTAAATTGGGTTCATTAACTCAGTGGCCTATTACTCTTAACAGAAATCAGGCAGTAAACCTACACATAAAAGACGTTGTTGATCATTAATTGAATGATGGAGAAGAGCATGACAACCAGCACACTAAGCATTTTGAAGAGTTGATTCAAGAGTGTTGCACTGAAACTTAGTGAACTCAATCTTCAGATTTTTTAAAGCAATGTTTAAAAAAAAGGCGGAACATAAGCCTTCACCAGTATCTTGCTACTCTTGATTTAATAATTATCTTCAAGCCCCTTCAGGTATATATACACAAGTTCATGTCAAGATGTCTTTCACATGTTCTTCTAGATTCTGCTAAATGTGAGTCACCAATGAACAATGTGCAGTGAGACAAAATGTTTGTGCTCCATCCAATCCTCCTAGAAAGTGGAAATGTTTCCAAAGAGAATGAGTTCCATCCTCTAACAGTCTCTAATTGTGAAAGCCTTCACAAACAGTCACCCTCACATTTCAGGCATTCTTCTCCCTCTATTTTGGCCTAGTTGTGGCCAAATTCACTGATGGATTTAGTAGATCTTTACCCACCCTGTATTCACAGCAGTTGCTACATATAGATTTAGACACCCAGACCTGCGGTGACATTATCAGTAGCATATGCACAAGGTCCTTGCCTTTAATTAGGCTAAGAGAAGGTAACCGAAAGCTTCAACCCTCTTGGAAATTGTACGCAAGAGGGTTTTCATGGAGTTTGTACTTCTTTGGGATTTTGATAACCCCAACCAGAATCCTGTAAATAACTATGCACTGGGTTCATAATAAATACAAGAAAGCTGAATAAAAAATATAATTTGGCCTTAGTTCTACACACTGTACTTTATAACTGTTAAACTACTTTCCAAATTCTATAGGAGCTAAAATAAAGCAATTTCAAGTATCAGTTTTGTCCTGTAAAGGCGTCTTATATTATTGTTATAAGTAATCTTATAGCATTACTGCGACCCACCTTAAATTCTGCCCTAATTGCATTATTTTTAAGAATAAAAGCTTGAGATAAATACTTCAATTAGTAAACATCTGTGTTTGGCAAAATTACTGCGCGCCACTAACATTCCCTGATTTTGTTTCTAGTAGAGAGCCAAAAATGTCATTTGTCTAATCTGTTATCACATGGGAACAGCAATTCCCACAATGAAAATAACTCTGCTCTATCTTTGTTATGTTCATTAATTAAAGTGCTCCATGTAACCATAAACCTTCATATTCATAAGCACAAAAAAAAAACATACAAAGGAAAAAAAAATGATAGAGCAAAACAAACGTATGTGGGCGGGTGGTGTTTGCTATCGTCATGTAGCTATGATTATAATAAATGAGTATTCAATCAGTGCCGTTAGTGTTTAAAACAAACTCATGTGGCTGTGCCAGGCTGTTAAGTGCTATAAAACCATTTCACATCTCCAACCAAGCAACACAACAACATTACTATTCCCCTTAACAGAAAAGCATAGTGACTGGCAGTGTTCAAAACTATACACAAATCTAGCCGTAGAAACCTGGATGGCGTGGTTTTACCGAAGATGTAGCAAAGTTGTTTTCCACCATTTGAGGAGAACAACATGTACAAATAAGCTGCGTTATCTTCCTAAATTCCTATCCGTGTAGTTCCATGAGACGCTTCTTATAGAAAAGTCATTATGGGAGACAGTTCAAATGGAGTTGACAGATTTGAGGCAGTCTCATCTCTGACCTCGGGGCAAATATTCCATTCGTACGTTCTCATTTGTACCTCATGGTACTACATGATGGTACTCCTGCCTTCTTGATTTCAAAACGTCTCTCACTGTTGCAGTTTTAATGAACCCAGCTAGAAAAAGCTGCAAGTCTTGTGCATCTTATCCACTCGCATGTGGGTGAAGTTTAAATAGTTCTAACAGTTTTCCGGCCATATTTCAGAAGAGGAGCCAGGCGTTGTGTGCTGTCGAGTCTTCCGTACAAACCTGGGCCTCTGTAGCTGTGTAAATATCCGTTCACCACTGTACGTCCATCTACATGGATGCTCTTGGTTGCTAGTATCGATTTTAGCTTCTAAAGTTCAAGGTAGACCCAATCTGGGTTTTCGTTCCACACATTAAATGACAAAATAAGGAAGGCTACCTTAAGGTGACAACTTTGTGAGCATACCGATCAATGCTGGCTAGATCAACAATAAAAACGTTATTACAGTAGACTGTTGCAGATCTGCTTTTATGAAGTTATTGATTTTGTGGCGGGCTGCAGTACGGACTCATTCATATGCGTGCTGATACTGTTCTCAGCGTGGAGCGCTTGTCTTCATCAAGTTGCCTTTACACGTGTAGTTTTACAGGCATATAATATGGACCGCAGGACTGTTTCCAGTTGGCAATCGTTCCAGTCTTACTTAAGAATCAAAAATGAAGAATGGCTCAATAGAAGTAATAAAAAATGTCTTGTTTGAGCAATACATGTGCAGATGAATTATGCAGATATTTTGAACAGAACATTACACATTGTGTCTTTTGAAGATGTGCCATTCGAGAAGGTGGTGATCAAAGGTCCCAGTTGACACCATGCTGTAATGAACATATGTTTTGTTGTATATAACAGCATGTAGCGTACAGCCAGGCCTGTCGCTTACTTTTTTTCAGTCTCAAACAGTAGGCGACATTGAGGACCATTTTGGGCCCTTTTGTCCCAAGGCCCACAACGATATTCCCAATACGGCAGATTTGCATACAACACATCTGCCTCATAAAATCATGTATGGAGTGCTAAAATAAACTATGCTATCCGAAGTCATAAATTACAGCAGATCTTATCGTAGCTTCAAAACAAAATCCCAAAACAAGATAAATGATAAACATTTCTGTAATTGCACAAAAGAATGACTCCTCTCTGCTATTGGATCAACCCACGTTGCACGTCAACGTCAGTACTTGCTTTCAATGAGATTAGTGTAGCATCTACCAAATGCTGGGAAGAGTTGGGCTCAGGTAGGGGAAACAGGTCTTAATGGTGATTGAAGTGAGGAGAGACAAGCAGGAAGGAGCTTTGATTGATGTTGCCATCTGTGACCAATGCCTCTGGAAGAGAAGCTCACTCAAGTGGATCAGTTCCAGGTCATTGGAGGTTGGGTGTTAAATCCAGTTCAGAGAGGAGCGGAGAGATTGGGATGCTGGTGTGAGAGCCAGGGTGAGAACACACTATGACTCTCTCTTTACCTCCAACTTTTCTTGTTTGTCTTGGTCATTGTTGCTACACAACAGTGTTTCTCTGGCGGTAGGGAGGAGGTGGCAACACGGTGCCCGGTTTTAGTGCATACTCGGACAGGTACTCCTGGTTCTCAGCCACGGCGGGTCGGATCCGCCCGTTTTGCCGGTAGAAGAAGCGTGTGCTGCAGTCCTGCAGATACTCGGGGTTGTGGAGAGTGGCCTTGGGGGGAAGACTGTGCTGCCAGTACTCAGGATTGTCAAATGTCTTTTTGGGCTTTATGTCGGCCTTGATGGTCCCGGAGTGAGCGGGATGGAGGGTGTGCATCAGGTGGAGTGGGTGTCCGGGATGGGCAGAGTGGGGGGTGTGGCCTGAGAGGGTGGAGATGCTTTGTTTGCCTTGGTAGAGAGGCTGTGTTGTGATGTGGGCATTGGATGCCGCTGGTTGCATTGTTTGGGAAAGGTTCTGGCTGGTGGAAGTTCCACTATTTGCTGCTGCTGCTGCTACTACTGCTGCTGCTGCCGTGTGTGCCACGGGGTTCTTCCTCAATACGTCGTGACTCTTTTCCCCAGAGTTATGGAAGGTGTTGAGGTACAACGGGTCATTGACATACTCATCCTCCACTTTGGGCTGCCCGTTGGAGGTACTGTGGTAACCTCGCTCGAGTGTGTGGACCTCTCCGTTTCTGCGATGGGTGACAAAAGGGTTCTCCTCCACAGGGTTGAGATAATCTGCATGAGAAAAGAAAAGAGCTGTCAGAAGAGAGGAGGTTGGCAGGATGAGAACATTGTGGCAGCTAGCGCTCTAAGGTAAAGCCGACTACCATTGATCTCAGCAGGTTTTCTATACAGACTCAACAGGATGCTCTCTGAAGTCCTAGAGTTATAGTAAATCCAAGTTCTCTTCATGAACATTTTTGCTAGAGTTTACTTCAGTATACTTTACAGAAAAATTATTGAGGTTACAAAGTGTGCTAGTGAGCCCATGACTGTGCAAGAATGAACACAAATTAGCCCAAGATTCAGTAGCTTCTTTTCAAACTGTCCTAAACTCTTAATGTCTTAGCAACTTTTATGAAATTTCAAAGGGATTAATCACTGCTTTGAACCCTGGGTTATGAAAAACTGCTTGATAGTATGTTTAATGCAGTTTTAGTGGGTACTGAGTACTGGTGCTATAGCTAAGCAATTTTAAACAAGAGGCTGGTTGTTTAGCAGGATTCCTGTAAGTAAATTAGCATGTTAATTTCTTAACGGATAAAAGTATTTGTCTTGATGCAATGTCAGTCACTTTAGATAAAAGAGTGTAATCTTAATGTAATGTTTAGGAGCAGACAAATAATCACAAATTCTCTCAAAGCTTTTCTCATTAAATATTATGAGCTTTGTAGTCAGAAACTTTTACAGGTTCTATGTAGTTTCAACATTTAAGGAAAAGGCAAAAAGGTCACAGTGATTGCAAATTCTGTCATTCTGTCATCATTCACTGACTTACTTTCTTCTTTAAAAGAGGAAAGAACAAAGATGTCTCAGTATTTTTGTGTTCATACAACGAAAGTCAGTGGTCTCCACAACTGTTTGGTTTCCAACATTCTTCAAAATATCTTTTGTGTTCCATTGTAGAATGTCAATCTTACAGTTGTGCAATCGCATGAGGGTGAGTAAAAGACAGAATTTTTATTTTTAGGTGAACTATCCCTTTTAAAACGACCAGAGTGGATATGGTGAAATTTACACAGATGGACAAGCAGTTATTAAAAAAGGTTTTGTGCTGTATTTGTTGAGGCAATATTATTAACCTTGTAAATATCAAGAACATAACCCAGGTTTCTCAAATTTACAAAGTGAAATTTCAAAACCTGACTACACAGGATTAATTACTAAACACTGGGTAACAACCTAAACAGTGCGAATCATTGAAAAAACACAACCGAAGGTTACAAATGACACTGGATAAATAATTTCAAGTGTAAAATGCATAACAGAGCTCTGTTAGATCAATCTCCTCGCTTGCTCCAGTTTATCCTTCCAGTACCTGAGGGCTTTTTGTCCTGCATGGCGCTCATGTATCCATCCTGGTCGGTCTCAGCTCTTGCTCCGCGCTCACACAGTATCATAGTTGGATCTGCGCTGTAGCGCTGGCCACTGCTGTCCTCCCCGGTGCTCGCCCTGGGTGAAGCCTTCTTCCTGAGAGTGCCATTACAGCGACTGTCTTCAAATGCCTCAGAGGATCCCGAGGCCCCCTGCTGGGTCATAGATTGCTTCTGAGCAGAACAGCCTGGGCTGACCGCGGACACAGCCACAACCCGCGGGATAGTGGCCATCATCTCCTCCATGCCGAAGCTGCCGTCCTGGTACGCAAACTGGTTCTGCAGAAACACAAATGAGCCTTTTAGTATCTTCGGCATGATCTATTTCTGTTTGCTTTACAATTAAACACTTCAAGAGAGGCAAATATTTTATGCCAGCGAGGCTCCAAATATTAATACAGTTTATGAGATTTAATGAAAACTTGGCAACAGTGAATGAACAGACGAGTGTGTAGGAACACAGCTCTCCTGATGCAATTAGAAATCTCATCACAATTAAACTATTTGTTTTTTCTTGTTCCTAATCCTCAGACTCTCCATCTGCCTGTCTTTGTTTCTAGCTCTTGTTGTGAGTTTGATTTTCGTTAAGTGCTGAGGCGGCAAGACTGTAGCAAAAAGGCCAAGTACATTTTTAAGGTATAAGATGGTAAAACCATGTTACTATAATACAGTACCATGGTACTAAATGATCACCATATTTCTGCCTTATGGTATTTTAAATGGTTCTTTAAAGCACTTCAGAGAAAACCATGGTATTACCATATCTGAATTCAGTCACAATGATCCATTAATGTACTGTTTTGATTCTTTTGTTTTTAACTCAAGTGTTGCATAATGTTAAGCAGGCAGATTCATTTACTATGAACAATCTTCTTGTTTGGTTTGTGTTCATCAAAATCCCCCCCCAAAAACAAAAACCAAAGGATTTTTGTAAAGCATTTAATTCACTGGATTATTCAAAACAAGATGGTTATCTGACTATTTTTAATCGAATTTGCAACTATAGTGTGATACTCACATGGTAATACCTAGTACCATAGTACTTTTCTACTGATGCTGTGATCTCTCTGCAGTAAGTCTGCAGGTGTTCTGTCTGCTCAGAGAAACACTGGCTATGTCCTCAATTCAGTGTCTGTTTCCTCATTTCCCCTTACCACTGACATTTTCTCTGCTTCTCCACTAACCACAAAACACCCATCTCATCTCTCTTTCTCTTTCTCCATCCATGTCTTCTCCAGCACCCATCCATGATGCTGTTTGAGCACACTGGAGCTCATTGCTGTGAATGAAGAGTGCTGCTGGGCAGACCATTACTCTAAAGAAGAGGAACTAAGAGTTGAGACTGTCACAACTAATGTAAAACTATACTTGTGTAAGGAGTGGGCAGTATCATTAAATGCCATATCATGAAATGAGTAATTTTATATCTTTACATAGTTATTGTCTTATAGAAAGTAACTGAAAGTGTATATAAATAAACATGGTAATGCCCATTATTGGATAATCTTGAGAATAAAAGGCTTCAGATTTAATTTGAGTATTCAATAAATCAAATTTGCAGTTTACAAGGAATAACAATTATTTTAAAAGTATAAAATAATTTATACAAAGTAAACATGAAAATATAAAGCTTAATAAAGTATTTAATGTTTATGCCAAACCTAAAAAAAATAGCTTTTATCCCAGTATCCCATTAAACATTTACAACCCACTGACCAAGGATGAGTTGAAAGACATGCACAAAAATGCTTTACGCTTTTTCCATTATGCTCAAACTTCAAAACATTTTGAGTGGAGATGAATTTGAGTTAATATTGCAATCCGCTATTTGGGTTATTTGGCAGAGTTTTGTTTTTCCAAAGCTCAGTTTATACGGCAAACTGCAGGCGAAAGATTTCTGTAATGTTCCAAAGAGGCTCTGAAGGATTGATGTCCCTCATTGATATTCATACCGCTCACTCTCTTTTCTCTCCCAGTTAGACGAAAACAAAACGCAAGTTAGAATGCAAAATGGCACACATGGTTTGCGAACACGGTCCAGACGAAAAGAGGAAACATTTCATCACACCCACCCCTCCCACACACTCTCACACCCTCGCTAAATCCGTTCTAAGTCCCTGGCAAAGACTGATTGAACCCTGAGATTTTGTCTTACTAAGTTACAGTTAAGAGCTGTTTGAGATGCATCCCAATCGGTTGTCCGTTCCCATTGCCGCTGCGCACACCAACAGTTAATAACGTGCTCATGGCTGACTAACACAGAGCAAATACCCACTCTGGACTTCCTGTCAATGGGTAAATATCATCTTCACTTTAGTGAGGATCCAGTTATTTATACTGGTATGCCTCTGTAATGAAAGCCCATTATAGGCACACGTATTGAGGGCGATTTTATTTTTTTTCTTCCTCCGCTCTACAGGAAAACCTTAATGCATGTCACAAAAAGCACTGCTGCTTTTGAAAATGCTAAGACAAATTAGCACCTGTAAATAAAAAAGACTGTGTGAATCTCAGCATTTCAATAGCCTTTATCAATAGGGGGGGATTATCGAATTGTGAGACTTCCTTTTCTTTTCTCAACGGCAGACAGGTTCGTTGTGGGAGAGCGTAGCATCTGTCAGTGCAGGAATGGTGGGCCGGGCTTTCTGGGATGCTCGTGTGGGCGGCACTTAATTGGCCAGGGGAGCATCCATCCACTCCAAGGTCAACGTCAGTTAGATGATGGACTCATCTGAAAACTCAATTCAGCCTCAGACAAGCAATAAATAGAGCTTCATGGAGTGAGAACTAAAAGTGCATTAAAATGTAAAAGGTATCCTAAAATATGTAAATATGTGCAAAATGCCCAAATGTGGATGCATGATGTATGTTCAGTGCATCAACGACCTCTTGTCCTTTGCCTGCTAAAGACATATTTCAATATTTGACAGGACTCGTGCTATCCTGAAGAGTGCCACCTAAGTGAACTGATTCTCTTCAAACTTTTTACCAAAACAGAAATCTAGAGCTTATTATGATTTCAAGTATTGAGATGAAGTGATAGGTACATTAAAGAAATGCAAAAATGACAATCCAATGACTTTGAAAGACTTTACACAATTGCATAGACAAAGTACAGTCCGATTTAGCCACTAAACACTGACTGATTCCAAAGTCCCTTACGATACATTCAAATTAGATACTATCGTTCAAAGGATTGGGCTCAGTACTTTTAATAAGTTTGAAAGAAGTCTCTTAGGCTCAAAAAAGGCTGGATTTATTTGATCAAAATAGTAAAAAGAAAAAAAACAGTAATATTGTGAAATATTACAATTTAAAACACATTTTCTATTTTTAATTTTCTATTTTCTTTTTAAATATAATTTAGTTATGTGATGGCAAAGCTAAATTTTCAGCAAAAAGCATTGAATCTTTTCATCATGTTGAAACCATGATAAAAAAAATTTTCAGGATATTTGATGAATAGGGAGTCCACAAGAATATATAATAATGTAGATTTTTTTGGTAACAATTTAAAAGTCTTTACTGTCACTTTTGGTAATGCATCCTTGCTGAAAAAAAAACCTTGGTTACTACAAACTTTTGAACGGTATTATATATAAACACTCAAAACAAAAAATTTACAATTATTTTCTTTCAGGTTAGGTCTAGCCAATTCACATTTTGTGACATCAATCAAAAAGCAAGAACTGTTGTGAAGACCAAGCGATGACTTTGCAAACTGGCTCTTTTATGAGGAAGACATGCCTTCCATTACTAGAGCTTCCAAACTGGGCATTTCAATTTACCCCATTCATTGTAATACAAGTGGCCCGTCTCTGCTATACTGTCTCTGACAGAGTGTGGTTTATTAAATGACTCTGTGTGAGTGTGTGATCGGGTAGTACACTCACTCTGTTGGGGTCCATGCGTGATCTGGTTGTGTATGCCAGTGGAGGAATACTGAAGGCTTGTGGCACCAAATACTCCTCGGCATCCATCAGATCCTCCAGTTCCTCCTCATCTAGCAGACTCTGAAAGAACTTACTGTCATTGGGGCTGGGCAGCTTCATGCGGTCGTCCCCCTGACACAGAGAGCATTGGGCTTGAGATATCATGAAACAAGACTTTATGACGCTTATGTGTTTTATTTATCATTTGTTCTTTTATTTTATTATTGTACAGCACATCATGGCCATTTGAGCCCAGCAGTGAGGCTCTTACCTGGATGACTAGGTAACGTTGTGGATCTCTTGCCATACGGCTGAACTCTGCTGCAAGCTCCTTAAATCTGGGTCTGCTGTCTGCATCTATCATCCAGCCTGGGGACACACATAGCACAACTTCAGTCAGCAAAGTAGAACACAACGGATAAACAATGCTGTGAGCTTTCTGTACATTTAATAGAAGGTTCTGGCTTCAGCATCTGCGAAATGCTGACAAATACCAAAGAAATCATTTTCCCTCTATTTTTAAAACAATAGAAAATGTGTTTAAAATAACGCACATAACAATATGCTGATAAGTTGATAAGTTCATCCGCCTAGAACAGTAGAGCGCATTAACAACTCAAATAACATATTTTATACAGAGCAATTAAAATAAGTGATTTAACAAAACTGCAAGCTTCATATTTCTGCAGTGAAATTCTCTGGAATTAACTTACTTTCATGGTAAGTTCTGTAAACATATTTCTATCCCAATATTGTTTCCGGGTCCAAGCCTCTACTCGGTTTCAAGTAAGAACACATCTCAATAGCTGTTTAGTTCATGACTCACAATGTCCCAGACACCAGTATTTTAATTATTCAGAAAAGATGTAGCACCGTTTGTTGTTTGCTTTTAATTTATTTTAGTACAATTTATAAACTATTTTAGAAAATAAATATTTTGAATTAGCTTTTTTTATTTTCGGTTTCTTTTTAGTTTTAGTATTTTTCTTATTTTGTATATTTATTTTTATTTCAGGTTAAGTTTTGGTAATTTTTATATTTTAACTTTTTAATTTTTTTAAAGTTTCCTCTGCAGCATATCTAATTTTTCTTTTTTCATCAGATATTTATATAGTATTTTATTTTAGTTTTATTTCAATTAGCAATTCTAATAGTTTTAGTTTTAGTTAACAAAAACAACATTGTTATTTAGGATCTGAAGGAACATTTGTAAACACATGACGTCAGACTTAAACTGATCAACAGGCTGAGAGAAAAACAGCTGTACTGAACAACTGTGTCACAATAAAAACATTAAATCATGTTGATGCATTTTAAATGTCTTAATAAATAACCTACAATTTCTTATTGATAATTATGTAGCAGTTTACTTATACACAACAGGATTCAAAGGTCACTGACCTACAGTATAAACTCAAGGTTTCCTTAGCTGACCTGCTTGAACACTAAATAAAAACTTCTACCATGATGTGTCATGGGTGTGAAGAAAAAAATATTTGGGATGAAATTTTGTGCAAAGCTCCCTTACATTTGACCATGACCATGTAGACGTCAATAGTGCAGATGGGAGGTTGAGGAAGCCTCTCTCCTTTCTCCAGAAGGTCAGGAATCTCTCGGGTTGGGATTCCATCGTACGGCTTTCCTCCGAATGTCATCAGCTCCCAGATAGTCACTCCTGGAAGAAAATCCAATAAACATCAATTTAAAAGCTTGTAGGCATGTGTTGAGACTGTCGGGTCGGTGTTTGTCTGATTCATACAGAGTCTAACTGCATGAAAACACTTGAAATTAGACTTTAAATAAGATAAGTTACATTTTACTGAAGCAATTAACTGCAATTAAGGCTCATCTCACCGTAACTCCATACGTCACTCTGATGGGTGAATTTCCTATAGTGGATGCACTCCAAAGCCATCCACTTTATAGGCATCTGACAAAACAAGAGGGAACAGTGGATCATGTTGAATAAAAAATGCACAATTATACAGTACATGAAAATGTAATAAAGTAACAAAATTAAAATAAAATAGCACTCATCAAGTGAGCACAGCAAGTACTGCTTTATTGTTTATTTACGCAACTTGACAAAGTTTCTTCAAAGCTTACATTGCTAAAACCAAACCTTATCACAGAATCATGCATTATATATTAAGTCTGGAACGTTCATATTTCAGAAATGGAATAATCAATGATATCTGATTCTTTTCATCTTTTGCTATTGGAAGAAACAGGTTGGGCTAAATGTGCGTGCAGTGCTGCTCGGCATCAAACCACGCTAAAGCTTTAGAGTTTTTCCTCTGTGGGAGAACAAACATGGTTGATTTAAAAAGGTAGATGGTTGGAGCTGAATAGAACAGAGTCCCAGGGTGCTCTATTCTGGTACAGCACAAAGAGGGAGATTCAGATAGATAAGATGGAATGTGTACATGAAGTGAAGTGCAGGAAAAGGACACAGCTGCAGGTGGGTGGAAGTTTGTTTGAAATGAAAAGGTGCAGAGAGGATGGAAGAGTGACTCTCTGCCACAATGTTAGGGTAGGTTGGTTACCAGGGTGTTGCTATGCTTTTGCTATGTATTTTTTTTTGTTATTTCTAGTGCGTTGCTATTGGGTTACTTGGGCTTACTAGTTCTGGGTGGTTCCTTACTGATGAAAGATAAAAGTCAAATGATATTTCTTATTTAGGGTATGGCTTTAGTGGCAATAAATAAATAAATAAATAATTAAATTATTGAAAAACTTTAAAACTCTATAGTAAATACCTGTTAATTGGTTTACTGTAAGTTTTACAGTGAAAAACTGTAGATGGTTTAACATTACATGTAGTTTCACTATAAAATACTGTTTTTTGCAAGTAAAAACTATGTAATACCATATACAGTGCCTTGCGAAAGTATTCATACCCCTTCATTTTTTTCACATTTTGTTATGTTCCTGCCTTATGTTAAACTGCTTTAATTTACTTTTTCCCACATCAATCTACACTCCATTCACCATAATGGTAAAGCAAATTTATTAAAAATAAAAAACTTAAATGATTCCATTGATGAGTTTGAATTATTACCATCAAACCAGAGGTACAGAGTCCCAAGATTCAACAAAGTTAGGCTGAAACACTCTTTTGTGCATCAGGCGATCCTGGAGCTGAATAAGACACTTAATCAAAAATCAAGAGTAATGTGAACATGGTGTAGTTGTAGAAGTGTAGTAGGAGGGTAAGGCATAATGTAATGTTTAAGGGAGTGTAATGTATATTGTGTTTTGTTTGTGTGTGGATGAAGTGCATGTTGTTGTTTAAAGGATGTTGATTGTTGTAAACACAGATACTGTCATGCAAGAAAAATTTCAGACTCGTCTGACAATAAAGTGTTATATCATATCATATCATATCATCATATTTATATATCTGGAACAGTGGAAATTTAGCTCAGGAGCATACATATTGCTTGTAGATGTCACTACACTTCGAGTGACGTTAACCTGTGGCAAATTCAATTGAATGGGAATGATTTGGAATGGCACACAGGTCTTAATAAAAGGTCTAACAGCTGATAATGCATATCAGAGCAAAAACCAAGCCCTGAGGTCAAAAGAACTGCCTGTAGAGCCCAGAAACAGGTTTGTGTCAAGCCACACATCTGGGGAAGAGTTCAGGAAAAAATTCTACTTCACTGAAGGGTCACAGAAGTATGTAGTCTCTGTTACCCTTAATGGAAGATCAGTGTTTTTCAGCGGCAGGGACCGAGGGACTCATCAGAGTAGAAGAAAAGCTCAATGCACCAAAATACTGAGATAGCCTTAATGAAAACCTAGTCCAGAGCACTCAGAACCTCAAACTGGGCAGAAGGTTCACCTTCCAACAGGACAATGACCCTATGCATACAGCAGGAGTCAGTTATAGACAACTCTGTGAATGTCCTTGAGTGGCCCAGCCAGAGCCTGAGCTTGAACCCAATTAAATATTTCTGGAGAAACCTGAAAATGTGCATCTGCCTCCATCCAACCTGACAGAGCTTGAGAGGTGAAGAGGTGAGGAGAAGAATGGCAGATAATTGCCAAATGCTGAAGAGCAAAGCTTGTCGCATCAAACAAAAAAGACTTGAGACTGTAAAGGTGCTTCAGCTAAATATTTAGTTAAGGGTACGAATACTTAACTGCAATGTACTTATTTCAGTTTTTTATATTAAATAAATTTACGAAGTTGTGACAGTTCTGTTTTTACTTTGTCAATATGGTATATGGAGTGTAGATTGATGTGGAAAAAAGTAATTTAAAGCAGTTTAACATAAGGCAGCAACATAACAAAATGTGAAAAAAATGAAGGGGTATGAATACTTTCGCAAGGCACTGTATGTATTGTAAACAGTAAAAGGACATTCCCGGTATATTTTAAACAAATAGTTTTGTTTCTTCTCATTTTTGTAACCACTAATTTACATTAGGGTGTTTTGTTAAACATTTTATGTTATTTAGTTTATTGCATTATTTTAGTGTAATGTGTTACAGTGACAGTGTTTTGTCTTTGTGTGTTTGACCCTGTGAATTGTTTATATGAGTACTGGCCATGTTTTATGGAAAGGCCATTTACAATAAACTCTGAGTCATCATGTGGCTTTATATTTTAATACCTGCATTATTATGGTGGTTATAAGTACATTTCAAGGCAAAGGGCTGATTTTGATATATTAACATAGTCACTTAATGAAAAATAGTGCCTGTATATTTTATAAATTGTAAAATATACAGGTACCAATATGCTATTCTGTAATACTTGAAACACTGCATTTTCTTTTTAGAATGAATATGCCTTTTTTTTTTTAAACAGAAAAAACAGGATTGATTCATTCATTCATTTTCGTTGTTGGATTTCTCCTTCAATGAAAAGCAAAAATCCTTTGCCCATTTCATCATGAGGCAAAAACTTTAAATCTGATCACTCAGAAAAATAAAAGCACATATTTCACACTGTCTAACTAGTCTGCATTTACTCTGGCTTTGATTAGTCGTGTATAGTGTGCACCAACATGATCCTTTAGAACCTGTGAGTTTTTGAATGTGTGCAGAGTGAAACCTTCTGTTTTGTAGTGTACATTTGGCCTTAGCAAACATTGTTAATTAGCCTGTCATTAGAGGCTGTGTTCTAAAACCCAGGGATGAATGTTAAGTGTAGCACATTTCTTGATTACTCAAAGCATTGTTACTCTAACACAAAGAGCACATATAAAATGATGTTATGCAAACAAGTCAGTGCGTGCCCTTTGTCTTGTTGGGGTCATGTGACACTGACCTTGCCCCCGTCTGCGTTGTATTCCTTCTCATCTGCATCCAGAAGGCGAGCCAGACCGAAGTCAGTGATCTTTATATGGTTGGGTGACTTCACTAGGACGTTCCGAGCAGCCAGATCCCTGTGCACAAGTCTCCTGTCCTCCAAGTACATCATACCCTGCATCAACACACACACACACACACACACATAGACTTTTTTAAAATCATCATCAATTACAGTGACAGTAATTTGACTGTTTGATTGTGTGACAATCAAAATCATCATCAACGCTAATAATAAGCGTGATGATACCATCTCACAAGCTAATCAAATTAATTAAAAGCAAAAATCATTTGAATAATACTGATTACATCTACAGTACTTCATTTGACAGATTACTGGTTAAGAAAATTTATATTACATATAATGTAAATTCAGTCTGGATATTTTTTTTGGATAGTTTTTCCCCCCACAGTACTGCCTAATTATATGACAAGTTGCCAGCTGTATCTTGAGTGTATATACCAAAACTAATTGGTGCTATTTTAGTATTAGTTATATACTATTATAGTATTTTTGATATTTTGAATTGGCTTTTATTTTTATATTTTCAGTTTTCTTTTTTTTTTCTTTTTAGTTTTATTTATTTATTTATTCTTTGTTTAAGGTCTAGTAATTTTGTTATGTGCTTATATTTGTAAGGGAAACAGGTCAATTTAGCTCAAAGGGAATCATTTAAGATTTTAAAGTTTATATATAGCTATTTAAGTTTTAGTTTAAGTAATTTTAGTACTTCAACTGAAAATTATTTACTTCAGTTAATTGCCAAAGCAACATTTCTAATTCCAAGTTTTCGTTTTTCATCTAATATGTATATTTTATTTTGTCTTTATTTCAATTACCGTTATTTCAATCATTTTTCTTTTTATTTTAGTTATATATAATCAATTTCCAACAATTATGAACAATTAAGCTGCTAACATAAAAGAGGACAATATTTCAGTTGAACAAATTAATTTTTATATTCGCTATCTTATTTACAGTTTTATTTACTTAATGTGCTTAAATAAGGTCTACTGCAAAACTACAAGATATTACTGCACAATACACATTTAAATTCATATGATACCATCACTATCTCTCATAAGCTAATTCTTCATGTATTCCTGCATGTGTTGGCATGATTAAATGAAGATTCATTATGAGGAAGAGTTTGTAGCCTTAAAATTAAATGGTGAGGAAGAAGGCATTAGCAGTAAAATCAAAGTTTGTTTGTTCTACCATCACTTTCAAAGACACTTTGTGGAGGGATTACAGTGGAAAAAGTCACAGTATTATTAATGGAGATTGTTCACATTGATAAGCGATGAGTCTCTTCTCAGGCGTGGCCGTGTATCGCAAAACAATGAAAACTCCAGATATCAATTTTCTGGAGGAGCGAACAATGCATGTAATCGATTTAAGTCCAACCCGCAGCATGGAGGCCTTTCGCAGGGCCGCGATCCGTTCACAAGAAAACAGCCTCTCTACTTTTTCTTTAACAGGGCTTTCAAGTGCCCTTGAGCTGGTGGCTGGATGAAATTTAAATCTTAATGTGATTGGTGGAGAGGTAAGGACAGCTTGTGGCAAAATGGTTTTACTAAGAAAGCGAGATAGTGAGAGCAAGCTTGTAAAAGTGGGGAAATACAATTTGAGAGGTCCAGTGTAGCCCATCACAGGTGCTCTCTGAGATGAGAAGACTCCGTCTGTCATCACAGAAAGAGTCTGGTTATAAGCGCTTTTAATATCAAATAGCTGTGAGAATTTATTCATAGGAGGAAAGTGTATTACATCACCTGTAAAGCACCATGTTGCTGTTGCTATAGACATAGTCGGCAATGCATCATATACTGGGGGAAGTCCTTGTAGTGCATTTATTTTTATAGGGAACTGAAGAGAAATATCAACAGATTTGGCTATTTCTGGAAGAAAAAAATAATCATTTTTTTGCAAGATGGTTGAAAAATATTTTTTATGTATTCATGTGCAGTTCTTTATTTTGCAGATTACTGGTTAAGTAAATTTGTATAATATTTCATAACATAAAATGAATCAGTTATTTTATTATTTTATTAATAAATAAATATAATTATTTGTAATTGAAATAAAACCAGAATCAAATATAAATACTGAATGGAAAAAAATATAAGGAATTATTATTATTATTTATTTAAATTACAATTATTTCAATTAGTTCTGGGTTTAGTTAACAAAAACAACACTGAACCTAATTGATGGTTATGTCAGAATATGAACAATTGTGTGGTTAACATAAAACTAGAAGTTACAGAGTTCTTCTGTATTTCAAATGAACAAACTCATTTTATGATATTCAGTTTGTTATCTTACCATTTACTTAGTTATTAACAGAGGCGGACAGTACCTAAGTACATTTACTTGAGTATTGTACTTAAGTACACTTTTTGAGTATCTGTACTTTACCTGAGTATTATTTTTTTCTGGGAACTTATGACTTTAACTTCACTACATTTGAAAGACAAATATTGTACTTTTCACTCCACTACATTTCTATCAAGGTCCTTGAAGTAGAAAGTCGTTACTATGTAGCAGCTTTGAAAGTCAGTGGGTGATTTATGAAGTGATTTCCCAGCATTTTTTGAACACTGATGTGGTATTTATTTACAACAATTCAATAATAAGAAGTTAATATTGTGGTATACATTACACACAATATTGTCTGATTTTGCTAAAATATTCTAAATAGGTTTAGAATCAGACTACAAATTATGCAAAAAACTTAAGATTTGTGATTCCACAGGCGTTTCTTATCATCTTGTTGCTGAATTGCTTGTATCCACTGTAGTCTTCAATGAACTTTTTAAATTCAAATGACTGGAGATAAAAATCTGATTTTCTGCTTTTATTTGAAGTGCAAAACAACACATAAAAGGAGTACTTTCCTTTATAAAAATAGCCAAATCTGCTGGATATTCTTCTCATTTTCGATTGTATCTATTCTAATCAAATGGGTACATGTCAAACCTGAGTGAGAGCTCAATTCTAATTGGGAACAAACCAGTGACACATAAAACGTAATGAATGAGGAAAGTGGCTCGCTTTGCAGCATGTCAACAGTCTAGACTCATGACTTGCAGCACAGTCAGATCTGAGAGCGTGTTTTCCACTGTGCTTATTAACATGATGGCAGCCGCAGCTCTGAAAGAGAAATCCCCAATTTAAGATGAGCTGAGAATATGAGTGAACCGGCTGGAAATGAAGAAAGGGGTTTATTTCAACCGCATTCAAATGGGTTTGGGTTAAGATGGGAAAGAGGATGATCTTTACTAACAAGAGTAAAAAAAGACTAATAGGTTGCTCAGACAATTCTTATGTTATGAAACAAGTATCCTTTACCAAAACCAACTAAGCTGCCTATAGAGGCAGGTTTCAAAGGCATCGTTTTCTTGGCATCTTAATTATGCTTCCCACTAAGATTCCTCATTATGGCCTTTGTAGCAAAGGGACTCCCAGAATGCACTGTGATTAAAACAGTAGGAAATAAATCCAGTATGCCATTATATTATCATATTATATCAATTCTAAATATACATAATTCATTTAATACTGAAAGAAAAATATGGACAGTCTTTGCATTCAAATCTTCATCCAACACAAGCCTTCCACAGTAAAAAGTGACTGTGGTTCTAGTTAGTTTAGTGTAGTAAGGCCACATGAGGGTAGTGTGAATGGGATTTGTAGAAGATAATAAATTAAACAATAAGTCCTTAATGTCCCTCAGGGGTCGGTATCCAGTCCAATGGTGCTACTAAAGGGTTGAACAAGAAATGCTAATCTGCCTGCTTTGAAATACACACATATCTGCAGAACTGTCAAGAAGGAGGGAACAAATCTCTTTATGCCATGCGTTTGCAATCTTTTCCCAGCAAGCAAATGTAATCCGAGGTAATGGTGTGGGGATTACACCCTCTGTGCCTGCTGAAGGGAAAAAAAAATCACTTCCTCTTCTCCATACACACCCATAACCACATTTCACAGGACTGTATCACATCTAGACATACACTACTGTTCAAAAGTTTTGGGGCTGTAAGATTTTTTAAAAGAAATTATTGCTTTTATTCAGCAATTGAATTGATTCAAAGTGACAGTAAAAACGATTATAATGTTACAAAAGACTTATATTTCAATTAAATCCTGTTCTTTTGAACTTTGATAAATGTTTTATAGTTAATACAAAAATATTAAGGAGCACAAGTTTTCACTGATAATAAATGTTTCTTGAGCACCAAAGCAACATATGAGAATTATTTATGAAAGTTCATTTGACACTAAAGTGTCAGCGGACGGGTGAATGGAAGAAGCGAGAACTCAAGGTGCAGGAAGAATGGGTCTTTTATTAATAAAAACCACAACAAAAACTACCCCGAGGGGGAAAACCAGGTAAGCAGGCAGGCCAGGGGCCCGTTCTTCGTACGTCGCTAACTCAGTTAGCTGGATTTGATTGTTGACGATTTGGCATGATCTTGGATTGTTTGGTTCTTCGAAGCTCATCCTGGAGTTGCTGTCATAGCAACAGGTCCATAAGCATAAACCTGCTCAGGAGCAGGCTTATTTAATGTAAACAGGATTAAATTGCATCTTTTTAAGCAGAATTGATACTTAAAATCTGTCCGCTACCACCGCTACTTTATTACAAGAGTACCCTACTAATCCAGGGACAACCATTTAAAATAATGATCATTTAAAAATTCATTTAAAGATAATATAATAATGTTGTGTAGTCTTTAATAATATAGACACAGACAGTTTTACTCACTGAAATATTTATTCGTCATAAAATTAATACTTCATAATTGTATTCGAGTCTTACACACATGCTATACAGATAATGTAGAGTTGTGCATTAATTTAAGTGATGACAGCTATTATGGGAGTGGCTTGACGGAGCGCAGGAGATGCAGATAACATGATCTTGACCAATAAGAAACTTTAACTAATGCTGTCACATAACAAATCTGTAAAGCCTGTACAAATATTACAAATCGTGAATCTAAATAATTGGGAATCATGTAAAAAAATTTAAATAAAATAAAAACAGTGCACATTTCATTTATCTATTATAACATTTACGTAGTTTTGTTCGCTTGGCTGTTTCCTTATAAAAGTCCAAAAATTTGTAAAGTTTTTCGTCAGGTGTCTTTTTTAATTATATGATGTCATTACGTTGCTGTCTTGCCGCCAGCCAATCGCTGCATTGCTGATCGTGGTTTCGAGTATCGATACATAACCCCTTTTAAACCAACCCATGAACGTGCAATTATCTCAGATAACTCAATCCAGCTAATCTAATCATCTACAACATGTGCGTTCAAAGAACCGAATTAGCCAGATCCTGATTAGCGCGATGATATCATCTTGGATGTGACATTTCATCTCGGCTGTAATAAGCGACGTATGAAGAACAGGCCCCAGGACAGAGCACTTGCAAGGCAAGATGAACATACCACACACACACACACACACACAACGAAACAGCACAGGACTGCAGACACCAGGATAATAAATAGGGAGACAAACGAGGAGGGTAACGAGGGAGACACAGGTGGAGTAACTGAAACAATAATGAGATAACAAGAAGGGCGGGGTCAGACAATACACAGGAGAGCACATGGCACCAACAAACACACAACAAGCCATGTGCCCAAACAAACACACAGTGACATCTGGTGGCCAACTAGGGCACACCAGCAGAACTGTGACAGAACCCCTCCTTTAAGGAGCGGATTCCAGATGCTCCACATACTAAAACAGAAAACAAAATGTCTAGGAGGGATGTGGACCGGAGCGGAGCATGTGGAGCTGA
Organism: Sinocyclocheilus rhinocerous; assembly: GCF_001515625.1. Classification (NCBI taxonomy): domain Eukaryota; kingdom Metazoa; phylum Chordata; class Actinopteri; order Cypriniformes; family Cyprinidae; genus Sinocyclocheilus; species Sinocyclocheilus rhinocerous. The sequence continues at coordinate 682,306 of NW_015631726.1, forward strand.
TGCCTCCCAGGGCAGAGCTGAAGCCCACCACAGCCTCTCAGAGAAGGCTGAAGACCTTCACGGTGGTGCAGAAGACCACCACAGCAGAGCAGGCATGACTGAAGATCCCCATGGTGGAGCTGGCGACCACCACATTGGTGCAGGTGGGGCTGAAGACCACCAAAGTGGCGCTATAGACCACCAAGGCAGCGCAGGCAGAGTTCTTGACCACCATGGTTGAGCAGACTCATGGGTAGGAGTAGGCTCTGTAGCGGACTCGTGAACTGGAGTGGATTCCTGAGTGGAATCTGAAGGCTCCTGGACTGGAGCAGGTTCTTGAGTTGACTCTCCATGGCTGAGACAAGAAGAGCGGGCTGCTCAGTGATTGCCTTCATGGCAGCAGCAGTGAAATCGGGTGGCTCTTTAGCGGCCTCCATGGCCGAGACAAGGAGAGCGGGCTGCTCAGTGACCTCAGAAACCACCGAACATAGGATCACCTGAGTCAGGTCCTCCAGGGACACTGGACTAGGGACCACCAGAGTTGGGTCTTCCAGGACCACCAAACTTGAGACCCCCGCAGTGATGCCAGCTGCTCGCACTGACAATAGAGGTGGGTCCGCCAAACTGGAAACTAGTCTCAAACACCTTGGGCCCCCCTTGTGAAGAGGTTCCGGACTGGACAGCCATCTTGTGGAGAGGCTCTGGAGTGGCGGCCATGACGGGACGAGACTATGGGGTGGCGTCCCTCCTGTGGACATAACAGAAACAGCGAACATAAACAGAAGCTCAATCATACTTGATGTGCAAGAACAATCTTCACTGGTTTTCACAGAAGCTCAAGCATGATGAGTAACACCCAAGAATGAACCCCACTGGTTCTGATATGTCAAGCAAGCATGCCATTACTGATGTGTGCGCTGATTAATGTTCATATGTGGTGGACCACCCCTTTAAAATATAGCTGTGATTGTTGTCCATTACAGTGGCAGTGAAGAGGGGATTGTTACATGTTACATGTGAATGTATTTTCCTTGACTGAAATATATGGAGGGCAAAATATATTTTTAAAATGCTTTTGAAATATATTTTTTTCAAAATATATTTTAAAAAATATACAAAAAAATGGCAAAAAAATGTATTTGTAAAAAATATGTAAATATATTTTTTTACAATTTTTTTTTATATTTTTCAAATACATTGGAAAATATTTTTTTTTATTGTATGGTATTACACAACTGTAGAGTCAAAAACTTTAATAAAAATGTGAGATTGCATGCTTTTAGAGTGCGCTTCCGGCTTCGCTACCGTTCGGACGTTTTTGCTTACTGCTCTGCGCTTTGCTCCCTATTTCTGTACTTTTCTTAGATTTTTCTAAGATTTTTACTTCAGCAGATCAGCACAGTGCTCAAACAACATATTTTTGGCACAAACACTAAAACTAAAAACTCTCTGGGACTGGAATAAATCCACGAAAAAGAAGACTTTTGCCTCCCACTGCCAGCAGCTTACATTCCGGAGAAGGGAAAACACAGCTGCCCACATTCAAACAGAAGAGAAAGAAAATGCCTCCTGTTGAATCTACTTGCTGCATGAACTACTGCAAACTTCTACAAAGGATTGCGGTTCTTGAAACAAAGTTACTTGCTGGACTTCCAAAACAGGCAGAACACTCAGCAGACCATTGTCACGGACCCCCTCAGCATACAGCCGGTGAGTCCCATGAACCTAGTCAATCTCAACAGTTTATACCAAGTGTAGAGGAACAAGCCGAAACTGATTGTCACACTAATCGATGGCACAAACAGGGAGCGAGACCCAAAGGCACTCGAGACATCAGATTGTCACGAGTTTCTCGTATTGCTGCCATAGCATCCTCTACCCCAGATACGGCTATGACAAGGCTTGTGAATACTGGTATTCTACCACCCCCTATACATCTTGAGAACAGATTTGAAGCATTAATGAATGCGGGTGAGGAATCCCCAAATGTGATTAAACATGGATCGGATCAGCCAGCAGCTAACATCGCTACTAACAGACGCTCAAGGTCGAGCAGACAGCGGCTTTCAGCTCAGAGCGCAGCCGAGCCCAAAAAGAAAAGCACTGAAAATAGAGGTGGGTCCGCCAAACTGGAAACTAGTCTCAAACACCTTGGGCCCCCCTTGTGAAGAGGTTCTGGACTAGCAGCCATTTTGTGGAGAGGCTCTGGAAAGGCAGCCATCTTGAGAAGAGGCTCTGAACTGGCGGCCATCCTGGGAAGAGGCTCTGGACTGGTGGCCATTTTGTGACGAGGCTCTGGACTGGTGGCCATCTTGAGAAGAAGCTCTGAACTGGCCCCCATGTCAGGATGCCAAGGCACCTCTGACTCCCGTTGTGGGTTAGAAAGTCCACAAACGCCCCAAAGGACAGGTGCTCCGTGCCAAACCTCCTCCAGGTGCTGATGGGCTCATCAAGGGCATAGGAAATCAGGTCCTTGAGAGCCGCATCGTTGTAGTTCAGCCCCTCCGCAGCACTCCCGAACTCCTTAGCAAATTCCCTCAAGTCAGCCCCCTGTTGACTCAGGGAACTTAGTTTTGCTACCTGAAGCATGCTTCAGGTATTGGAGGCTGGTAACTGGATTGAGCCCATTCTCCGCTGAGTCCTCATGTGGCTCATGTTTCGTTCTGTCACCAGATGGGTGAGTGGAAGAAGCGAGAACTCAAGGTGCAGGAAGAATGGGTCTTTTATTAATAAAATAAATAAATAAATAAAACAAAACCACAACAAAAACTACCCCGAGGGGGAAAACAGGTAAGCAGGCAGGCCAGGACAGAGCACTGCAAGGCAAGGCAAGATGAACATACCGCACACACAACGAATACTCACTGACATAAAACAACGAAGCAGCACAGGACTGCAGACACCAGGAGAATAAATAGGGAGACAAACGAGGAGGGTAACGAGGGAGACACAGGTGGAGTAACTGAAACAATAATGAGATAACAAGAAGGGCGGGGTCAGACAATACACAGGAGAGCACATGGCACCAACAAACACACAACAAGCCATGTGCCCAAACAAACACAGAGTGACATCTGGTGGCCAACTAGGGCACACCAGCAGAACTGTGACACTAAAGACTGGAGTAATGGCTGCTGAAAATTCAGATCTGCCATCACAAGAATAAATTACATTTAAAAAATCATACAGAAAATTCACATAACACATTTGTATAATAATATTATTTTACCAATATTATAATAATAAAAGAATAAGCATAATATAATTCTTGAATATATATATATATATATATATATATTAAAGAATTATATTATGCTTATTCTTTTATTTGAAAATGTATTTGTTTATTTGAAAACACATTTATGGGCCATTTCCAGTCTGTTCACTGTTTCTATGATGTACTGTATAAACTGACAAGACTGACTTAAAGAAACATACTTGTGCACATACAAAAACCAGACGCATTCACAAAATGACAGGCCTCTGAAGCAAACATGAACAAACACAAAGGAAGTGACAATCAAGAACAAATGACCATGACTGGCAACCATTCTGTTGCCTTCCTCTTTCCTTCTGCACGCACTGCAGTACGTCTCACCAAAGACATGGTCTTAAGAGCTTTTCAAAGATTAATGAGCCTACATTAATATTAATCGTCTATCAAAATGCAATTATCTTTGCGTTTGCTGAGCTGAGGTAGAGAGGAGGGAAATGTACATTTCAGGGTAAATAATCTTGACTTGTGCACAGCTGTACCTGCAGACGGAGAAAGTGCTTGCTTGTACCACAAAAAAAGTGATTATGTCATACTGGCATGGCTTTTCAAGAGTCTTATTTGTACATAAAGCATATCTGATCATCTTTAAAATTTCAAATCACTTAGGCAATAAAAGTTATGATTATAATGTTAGCGGAGGAAAATAACTTAAAGCAAAGCATCTCATACTGTAGATGTGCCTATATCAAAGGCTTTCCTTCTCTTTAGCTATTTTTATTTCTGCACTGAGTAAGGAAGGTTAAGAGGCACGAAAAAGAGAAGCATTTTTTTGTCTTTTAGGCCACGGACAGAGAGAGTTTTAGCAGTGAGGCCTCTCAAAAACATGGAGACAAATAGAGCTGGAGTGCTCTCAAGAGTCATACATTACAGTCTGGGGAGAAAAGCACTGCCTACTCAGAAAATATGAACGTGGCCCCCAGAATTTCTTATTTATGTTCATATCAGAGCCACACAAACAAAGGTCCTATAGAATCCTATAGAATGCATTTTATCAAAAACAATTTGGTGGCACCAATTTTGGTGGATATTAAAATTATTCCATTGACATTGACTCCTGGATGTGAGTGAACCCTGAAATATATATATATATATATATTGGGTGTTGGGTTTGAGGGGGGTTATGGCCCCCAACGTAGCGCAATGACCATATCCCAAATATCAAAACATGTCATTTCCATACCTATACATATTTTACAGTCACCGTTTGTCACGGGTTGCTACTGACTGGAGCACGGAGCGAGGAACGAGGAGACCAGGAGTACAAAACAAAGGAGTTTAATTCTTTTTTTCAGGGAATCACACATAGCACAAGGAGTTGACAAACAATTCCAGAACAGGGAGAACAGAACGGGCTAGAACTAAATAGGGCAGATAACGAGGGGCAGACAGGTGATGGGGATAACTAATAACAAGGAACAGGTGATACTAATAATGCGCTTTCGAGGAGCTGGCACTGGAGTGAGTTTTGGGGCTGAAGCCGGCTCTGGGGGGCGCTCTAGAGACGAAGGAGGGCTGGACGGGACCAGCGGAGGCGATGGAGACGATGGAGAGCTGGACGGAAACAGCGGAGACGAAGGAGACTCAGGAGACAAAGGAAAGCTTTCTAGAGCGGATTCTGGGGTCACATGAATGCTTGGCGGGCTTGCCATATTAATGTTCAGTGGGCTTGCCATATTATAGTCCGGCGGGCTTGCCACATTAACGTCCGGTGAACTAGAGTAGGCCGCGGACGGCTGCGGGCTTGCGTGAGCCGCGGACGGCGGGCTGGTTCTGGCTCGGGGCCAGACACCAGAGGATTCCTTCCCTCCAGCTCAGTCCCGTGGTGTCTGGGAGGTCCACGGGGCGATGGTAGTTGGCCCCGAGCCAGAACAGAGAATTAATGGTGGCATCATCGAGGGTCGTAGCCGCGGCGAGCCTGCAGAACTCCCAGGAATACTCGACAAAGGGGAGATCTAGGTGAGCTAAGGCGGAGAACCGAGCGGCAATTTCCATAGCCGCGGGGAAAACAAGGAAAACAAAAAAACTTTTCAAAAAGGGAGAAAAAAACAAACGCGAGGAAAAGTCACCGCTCACTTTTTGTGTGGGTCTGGAATTCTGTCTCGGGTTGCTACTGTGAGGAACACGGAGCGAGGAGACCAGGAGTACAAAACAAAGGCGTTTAATTCTTTTGTTCAGGGAATCACACATAGCACAAGGAGTTGACAAACAATTCCAGAACAGGGAGAACAGAATGGGCTAGAAATAAATAGGGCAGATAACGAGGGGCAGACAGGTGATGGGGATAACTAATAACAAGGAACAGGTGATACTAATAATGGGAAAAGGAACTGGAAGGACCAAATAAGGACAACAGGAACTAAACGGGAACATATACGTGACACAGTTATGCAGATTGATCATAAACGCAGCTAAAAGGCTTCCAACCAGTGGCCGTCATTCACAAAACTTAACATCTACCACAGCTTTATCATAGGTAGAATGCAAAATGTTTCAATACAAGCATTTCAGTCAAATGTAATTTATGCAATATTTCAAACCTTTAACCC